>NC_092706.1:20933273-21233273 GCF_964275005.1 Diadema setosum
ATGCAAATAAAATATATATCAGATTGCCTGCCTCAAGCGCGAATAGAAATAATCAATGCTGAAAATGAACAAAATCACAGATTTCATGTGTTCAATATTCGTCGGAAATATTTGGTCTCCCTAGCAATAGCTGTGTGTCGTAAAATATGCTTCCAACGATTTCTACAGGGATTCGCACAATTCAATGTGCCATGAGATTACGTAAGGTAACATTCTCTTTTTTATTCAAAAGTATCACTTTACCTAGATTTGAAGTGTTAAAGGGAACATATTATTGTCTATCGAAAACATTGACAAATATCGTGATCTATTTTTTAATCATCATAGATTCTTAGAAAAAGCGAGCGTGGAGCATATTTTCTACGACTTATTTGAAGCACCAACTTTCTCTCTCTCTCTCTCTCTCTCTCTTAAAGGGCGTGTGGTTTGCTGAATGAGTATTTTATGAAGAGGAGGAAGAATACACCAAAGCACAATTGAATCGAGGGGTTACTCCAGGATGAACTCTTTTGAAAAAAAAAAAAGAGAGAGAGAGAGAACAAAATGAAAGCAAAAAATATCATAGACGTATGGTCCATGAGATTATGCTGTTTGTTCGATGGGGGCAGAGCACACAAACGGAAAGTGGGGTTACTCTAGTATGCACTAGGAAGAAAAAAAAAATAATTTACAAGAATAAATGATTTTCCCCAAAGGAAGTGAAAGAAGGACGTGACAAAACAATTGTAATAACTTCTTTGAAGATCGAAAGAGACATAGGGTTTTCCTAATAATTGGGCATTTGGCATTTTATGTCGAATACAATAAATCTCGATTTAGAGATGTATCTGTACAGGTTGCTCGAGAAGACTGCCATGCTTAGCTTAATTGTTGACGTCATGAAAACTAAATCCCCACGTTTGTTCCTTTGTTGGCATGCATAACGGCTACGAA
Source organism: Diadema setosum (assembly GCF_964275005.1). Taxonomy (NCBI): domain Eukaryota; kingdom Metazoa; phylum Echinodermata; class Echinoidea; order Diadematoida; family Diadematidae; genus Diadema; species Diadema setosum. The sequence goes on from NC_092706.1 coordinate 20,934,207, forward strand.
CCCGTTCCGTATTCGAGAAACTTAATTTCGAATGGACTTTGTCAGGGATAAACCGAGTTTCCGCAACTGAAGGATTGTTTTGTTTTATTGGTGCATATCTCATTTAAGCCTAATGAGCATTGAACGGTAACTACTTGCATTCATTGCGATATATTTGTTTTTGCAATACATTGAATGATTAGTGAATAACATTATTATTGAACATAGAAGTGAAATCAATTTAGCTTATTATGGAAACATTTGAATCCTAACAAATGTCACTCATATTCTGTAAAAACGAAACTTGACAATTTATACAAGAAATGAAATTTACGACATCGTTAATCACCACAATTTGCAGACTAATAACATTCTGACTATTGACAACATTGATGATTTATGATACTACAGTACATAACGCAGCCAATTTTTATGTGCACATACTCTTGTCTCTCCAAAAGTTAATGATGATGATGACTAGCAATACATAATGTAAAAAAAAGTGATAAAATTTGAAAAATTAGGTTTAACTGAGTCTCTTGGATGTGCACATAAAGAATCCCCATACCACTTGGGACGTACGATAGGAGCGAGAACATTGTGGATGTCGTTCACACTTAACAGACTTTGTATTCTTGATATTCTAATCTAACTATTGCTGAATTGGCACCTCTCAATTTCAACGCATGTTTGTTGCAAATTAAATGGAATTAATTATATTCATTCAATTACCATAAGATCAAGAAGAAAGAAAGTAAGAAAGAAGTAAGAACAGTACTTGCCTACTGATGGGGCTACCCTGTTGAAAAAGACTGAATAAATAAATAAATTGAATAAAACAGATGACACAGGTACGGAACTTTAATTCTTTGAAATATATTGCGAATCAGGGAATCCATTTTATATTTAGCAATTACAAAAGTTTTTAAAACATTGGGAATTTTGCGCCCAAACGAAGCACATATAACTGTTCAAAGAGTGCAACATGGCGGCCGTTGCTTGAGTGAATTTTCATAAGGGCAGGGGCCCGCGGAAATACCTAGAGAACATCATATCAATCATTATTCCACACAATATCTTGCTCTGACAAATACCGCGGCAAACGTTCATATTCATCTTTGGATAAGTGGATAGTTCTGTAGCTCATGGAAACATAGTGTAGATATCACGGAATAAATGAAATTGTCGCGAGTATGTGTGTGGGAACATGTATCTAGACAATTCCACTCGAGCTTACGTAGACGTCACGGCAACTCAACGTCACGGTAAATCACTGCTCCCAATGGTAAACAATACCTTTAAGCGCCTTTTTGATAGCTAAAACAAATCAAAGTAAATTTCAAAACTAACAGACATCAGCCTGACGACGTATTAGAACAGCAGCTGTGGAATCTAAACAGAATATGTGCAATCACACTTAGCTAAATGCACACACGTCACAGAGAAGTGAAACCAAATTGAGTATAATCTAGAAAACAAAGCAGGATTCTTTGCACATTATCATCTGCTTCAATTTAACCTCGCTATAAGAACATAGTGTCACATATCCTCTCGCAATCTACATTTGAAAGTTTTAACCTACATGTAAGACCATAGCTGCTTATTGATTTTCAATGTTAATTGTTCACTGCATCGAAAGCTATACAAAATAATGATCTCAATTTAATATATTTATTTACATAATCATTTGAAACGAAGATAGTTCCATTTCTTAACAGTACAGATAGTAGTACCCTACGTGACTTTGGAACAACTAACAAGTGATTAAGATGGCAGCAATTTCCTTGTAATTTTTCTCCTTATTTTTCAAATCTTCTATATCATTGCCAAGCAAATTTGTTGCTTTATGAATCTTGGCCAAAACTTGGCATCTTGCTGAAATGATCTCGAGAACAATGTTCTCCACGAGAAATTTTGTCGATTACATTCATCACTCAAAGCAAAGCATCTTTGATAATTTATTATAATCAATGTTGTTTTTTGTTTTGCGTGTGTGTCCCTTCTTTTACCATTTACACTGATTTCGAAAAGAATGGTTACAATATGCTAATATTAAAGGACTTTTTAAAACTAACGTTGACTCCTGAACTGCAAAAATATGTTTGCTATTTCGGATACAAAGTTGTTTGCGAACTTTTTTTTTTTTTTTTTTAGATATCCTACATCTTACGTAGATAAAGAGTTCTAGCACATTCACATGATAAGTGTGAATACGTACATCAGACAACAAGCGCCTGTCATAAATCTGTTTTCACACACGTTAAAAACGTTGAAACTGCCGAGCAAACAGTGCGTGATTCTGGCAAAATACAATACATTAATGTCGTGGTGTGGGACTACCCTCAATCCACATGGTTGCAGAATGTGCTTTTCTACACGATATCTCAAGAAGATCGTGAGTCAAAAAAATCACAGCTTTAATGCGCCTGGGTTCCTAAGAACAGTTAAGTGAGAACTGAAATGAACGGTTGAAAATGAATCTCGAAAGAATAACTTATTTTCCAAGGCCTTTTTCCTATGACTGCTCTGTTCTTATCATTTGCTTTGATCCAAGAGATCTGCAAAATCATTAAATCTTTGCCTTGCCGGAAGTAGACTGCCCCCTTGAGGTGACCTTCGACTAAAGATGGACCAACCGTAGTCTGCCTTCCCCTTGCCCTTGTCCGCTAACGAAGCCAGGAGTCGCTGACGGGTTTCCGGCCTTGGTTTCAGCTCCAGTGCCTCTTCAATTGTCTGGCGAAGGTCCTCGTAGCCATCGCGACCGAGGGGCGTGGCAGTAACCACGTGAACAAGTGTGCATGCGCAGTACAGGACGGCTACCACAACGTGTGCCTTCATGCTGGGTTTTAAGATCCCTAGAATATCAATGAAAGGAGAAATCGCATTTGAATCATGTTTATCTAAACGAGTTTCTGAGAAGCCTGTGTAGAGCGACGATTGCAATTTGAAGGTATTCTGTATTGGTTTTTTTTTTCTTTGTGGTGGGTGTGGGTACACTGTGGGGGGAGGAGAGGGTTGTCAAAATGAATGAGAATGAATTATTTGCCTTAGGAATATCAGTTTTCTTTTTGTATTGGGTTGTAGGAATACGCTATTATTTATTCAAAGGCTCCCAACGCTGTCTGCCAAGAAAACTGACTTTAGAAACTGTGCTAACATGATACATGTCTGGCACCAGCATTCCCTGCAGCGTTACTTGCGTATTTCTTTTTGACCGATTTTGGTTGGGGCGGGGAGGGGGGGGGGGGAGGCGATCATACGAAAGAGAGATGGCGCAATATTAGACCTCTGTTATTAAATCTTCTGAAGGGGCTGCTCTAAAGCGTTTCTTTGATATAGCGCAAAAAGCGAAACAAAACAAAACAAAAAAGAAATGAGGCAACAATATGGTTCATATGCTGAAGTGCGGTAAAAAAAAAAAAGATCCCTACAAACTGAGTCTTCCGTTTGGAATGGGAAAACAAATAGGTTAGATTTCCCTTAACTCGGAATCCAGTTGACTTATACTACAGCAAGTCATCGGTCCAACGTGGATTTGTCAAATGTAAAAGTGCAAGCTGCTTATACCGTCAATTATGGGTGACGGCCGGGGAGGAAAGGGTAGGAAAGGTGGATGGACACTGGGAGGCAAGAAGTCCACAAGAATCCTCCAATCAAAGTTATCATGTGGATGAAGGTGGAGGGACTAGCAAGTGTATCTCCCTGGGCGGTTTCCCGGTTCAAGTCACTGCGTTATTCAATTAACTCGACGGAACAGAATGCCGAACTCGCCTCGATAGAGACGCAGCATTTCACTATTGGAGGACCTTCTCCGCTTTCCCCCCGCCTGAAAAATCCAATTCGGTCAATTTCAACTTGCATGCAACTAGCAAGTTAATGCGATACGCCTAATCAAGGAATGCACCTCCCCTGGTCAAGCAGCTAATCCCCCCGAGAGGCAAACCCCATTACTCTCGTTTAGAGTTCGGAGGTTGTAAGGAATTTCTTACCATGACGTTTGTGCAATACAGCACGAAGAAACGTAAATTTGTATCATAATCATTTTGGTTTAGGTATGAATGACAGCAAGATAATGATACAGGGTATTGCCAGATCAAATCTCTGTGTTTGTTTTTCCTTTTGATAAATTGGACACGTATCTGCTATATCTTCAACTTATTATTATGAGGTTTGTTCGCTTGTGTGATGATATCATTCAAGAGCAAATTAATTTTTAGAAACGCTAAAAATCTGTGGTCGGGTTAATCCAAAGTCTTGAGCAAATGGACCAGTTGAAGCGAAAGTAATTGTGACACTTTGTACGAGGTCTGCAATGGTTGGAAGCTCGACAGATATCAGCAGAAAATTGGCAATATTTTCCTCTCTGTACATTAACAACGACACAATCTAGTGTAGAAAGCATTGTGTATATAAATAGCTTGGCAAAAAAAAAAAATACTTGTACACCTGTATGTTTTCACGAAAAAAAAAGAAAAGAAACGAGACTTGCTTCTGCAAATCATTTCACTAGTTCGTGAATAAGGGTGTTTCCCCCCCCCCTTTTTCTTGAGCATAAAAGCTTCTAATGGCCCACGGTGTGACTCCATCAATTCTAATAAAGTCATCATATCCGATCTATTATTGTCACCAATACTAATTGAGTATACCAACTTTTGTTTCTGTTCTTATTTCTTTAAATTGTCCGAGACCAATACCAGCAATCTACTAAGTCCCATTCCAGACGTGAAAGCTAGTTTGGTGTTTGTTTGTTTGTTTGTTTGCACATTTTGTGTGTTTGTTTGTTTGTTTGTTTGTTTTATACAGGGCAATGGGTCTCATCTACGTGGCCTTTGAGTGCTTTACAATCTGTGACGCCATTTGAAAATTTCCCAGAATAGATAACTGCTTCGAACCCCCTTCAAACAAAGGGAGAATAAGTCACACTCGGATTACGTAGTCTAAGTGCATTTCTTCGCGATCGATGCAGTTGGTATTTATGTCGACGTAAGGATTGGTATGTTATATAGATAATACGTCACCAGAATATCAAAAGTAGACTTGACAATAGCTCCCATCACCACAATATAACAAAAGTGAACGAATATCTCTCAATCCCAGTACTCCTTTAAATTATATGTCTATATCTCTGTTCTCACTAAGCTTTTTCTGTCAGTTGATTAACGTGTAATGGCGTGTGAATAAATAATGAAAGCAAACGAGATTACATGACTGGTGAGGTATTTACTGACGGCGGTGCAAGAGTAGATTCATTTTTTTTTTTAATCACCAGCTCTCTAATTTGCAGTACAAGAATGATATTATTGATATTAAATTAGCTGTCATGGCACATAAATTATGCCCACGTGTAAAGATGAAATTCTTGCGAGTGTCAGCACTTCGGTGGGACCACTTTTTTCGAGGACTGCGTGTTAAATTTCAGGAAGGGAGCACCGTCTGAGACTGTTTAATGGGATAAGGCGAATTAGTCACGATTTTTTCCTGTAAGTTGCGTTCCAGCCAGGAAACGCAAGTTTGCTCGGCGTACACGCACAATGTTTGCATTGACAAACGTCACGTTGACCTACCCCAATTTTTTTTGCATTCTCTCCCGCTAAAAACGAAAGTAGAATTCCTTCTGCTGTCATTCCCCAGTTATGTTTCCCCACAGGAATACCGAATATATACTATATGATGTCATACAACTAAGAATCTAATTCATTAAAGTGTTATTAGCACCGTGACAGACTGGGGGTAAATATTATTACAAATCCAGAGGGATTTTCTCTGGTAACCCCTGTCTAGTTGCACAATATACAAATATACTGTGTCAGCGGATGTGGCTCCATGGTGCAGAAAGAAGACGAAAGATACGATACTTCTTGTCCTGAGAGCCCCTTTAAGATGCTTCATTAGTCTCTGAAACATACAGAGCAGTTTTCATGCCGCTTTATAACCCCCCCCCCCCATATTTTATGTAAATTTTCATGAACGTACTGATCTGTTCCGTTAATATCAATATTCTCAAATACGAGTCTGTATCTAGCAACTTCAAATTGTGCAATGAATCACCATCTTCAAGTACAGCAAATGAATCACACACGTACACACACACACATAAACAAAAACATATATACACGTGCATATGACTTGAAAAAAAAATCTTTCTATATCAAGCTTTTGGGCCATAATTCTTTTGTAATAAGTTCACATCATAGGTAGATTTCCCACACTTGTCAACCTATATATATCTCGCTTTCTCTCTTTTTGAAAAAAGAAATACACTTTTCATACCACATCCACTCTTCTTAGTAAGTCTTTCTGACAAATGGAGTTCATCCATATACTACAGTCACACCCGCCTTAGCGGCCACCTGTTTATCTAGTGACCATCTGATGTATAAGTTCAATAGAAACAATTCCCCTAGAGAAAAGGCATGTTAAAGGCTCTATCTATAACGGCCACTTCTTTTTTTCTCGTCTTCTTTGGATGGCTGATATAGAAAGGTTTAACTGTTCATATGTATATATGTATATATATATATATATATATATATATTCATACATATTCTTTCAGGTAAACATTGATAATGACGAACGCTAAGTGCTAGAGTAATGTCGAACTAATTCTGCCAGAATAGAATCACGCTTCTATTTAATGTAATTACGACCGCACCACGATTTGCTTTGTAAGATGAACTTGACACACTTTATGATGTTATTGTCATGGCTACATAGGGGCCCACACGTCCTGGAACTAAACAGTAATGAATAAAGAAAAAAGCAAGTATGCCTACAAATGCACTCCAACATCAGAGAGGTAGGCCTAACTGATGCTGCATGACATAAGTGCTGAACATCGCAATCCGTTACGTCACTCTGATACGTCTTCCTCCTCTTTACCTTCGTTTTCAATGTTTACCCTGTCTGTGCTTCACCACATCCCGCCCCAACAAGCCGAAATCAATGGAATCGTCTCCAATAACGCCATGTAACGCGTCACGAGAAACCCGCTTGGATCGGGCAATCCTATTGTGGTGTTTCCGTCGTCTGCTACCACTTCAGTCAAACATCGTCCAAGGCGGATCGATAATCTGAAGGCGGACGAGTTTTGTCAGTGTAGTGGGTACTACTATATCATTTTCCCCTAATCTTCCGCATCCTCAATATTTCAAAGTTGAATTTGCCCACATAAAGGGGGAAAATTGCGGAGAGAATCTGGTCAACACTCAATTACTCACTAGAGAAAGAGTCCGGGTAAAAACTAGATGGGATAGCGACGATTTTATTTTTTGAAAGAGACTACAAACGACAGGCTGTTAATGCAGCACTATCTAGTCATTGAATATCTTTGAGAAAATAAGGTGGTGTGTGTTGTTATGTGTTATGTATTGTCGTTCCTTGCGTACTATTTGGTGATCCCTAAGAAATTGATGACGGAAGCGTAAATCTAGATAGAGGTACTGATTTCATAGTACACTGTATTCTGATCAAATTTGAAAAGTGAGAGGTTGATTAACCAGACATTTCTATGAAAAGTTACCATTGAATATTGACAGAGGATAATTGAATGTGGGCAGGTCGTTCGGTTTGAATTGACCTTCCTACGTTCGGTTTATCGACGAAAGTAGGCAAATCAATCACGCTACCCAAGGCAATCGATCCTTTCTTTTCCATAAAGTTGATTACGCCCTGCCCACCGCAGCCTAGCTGGCACGTAGAAGTCCTGAACGCATGACGGAAGTACTGACAAAAATGCTGTGCCCACATGACAAAAAAAAAAAAAAAAAAAAAAAATCAAGGACAGATAAGATTCTATGGTCTCCCACTCAAGTCGTTACTTAAAGTGGCGATCTAAAATGGCTATTTGTTTGCTTTGTTAGGAGGGGTTTTTGCTACTTTTTAAACAAATACTGAAGCGTTTATGAAGGTATTGCGAGATTTTGTTTGTTTGTTTGTTTCAGCTTCAATCTGAGAAGATGGCTGGATAGCCCATATTCAGCTGCATAAGCTGCTCTTCCATAGGATCCAGTTGGATGTGAGGCGGGATCACTAATTCATCGTGCATAAACCTGTTTTTTTAATTCAGGAAAACATCTATTTTTTTTTTCTAAAAACGACTCATTCACTATCTCATTGTGTATATGAAAAAGATGTGACTGCTTTAAATAAGATTCACTCATGTTTACTGTTATTGGACTGACATCATTGGCAATGGGAATAGGGTATCGTATTAACTCGGTACCCTTGGGACACGCAAAACGCTAATTTGTAGATTCGTGTTTCCCCCTCCACCTTAGCGTATTAAGTACCCTTAAAGGCATCTGTACTGACGATAAAGAAATCTTGACGCCATAATGAATATTCAGCGCATGCGTGGCAACATAAATTTCTGTCAGTGTTTTTGATAATGAACGCTCTCGAAGTCGTCTGTACTTTGTCTGTACCCAGGAGATATGGTGCTTGCGCAAGAATAACATACACAAAACTATCACCAGTCTCATCTCTCATTACACGTGGCGCTCAAAATGTCGGCCATGCGGTTAAACTTGCATGATTGCGTGCACTGCATGAAATCAGAATGGTATTCTAACCTATGAAACTCACATGGTTAGGTAAGTATCGATACTTATGACGTATAGACACGATATAACCCACTGCCTTTAAATAGATAAGACGCCCTTGGAAAGTTCAGCATCGCCACACAATGATATGCAAAATCCCAATTTATCTTAAAACCCCACGAACAAGTCAGTTAAGTATATCTAGAGTGTTCTAAAATGATATGGCTCATACGTCTCACTTGGAATTGGTCAGTAGGGTGAAGGGAAAGAAGAAAAAAGAAAAGAGATAGCACATACAAGCACGCACACACACACACACACACACACACACACACACACACACACACACACACACACACACAAAACCAACCGATAACGCACATGATCCCTTCTCGCTTTGACGCCACACATCTTGTGGCAAGATGGAGTACCAAAGTACGTAATACATCATGTTACCCGAAACGACACACTGCTATCTATCACACGTACTCGAGTCACCGTGTGTAATAGATGAGACTTTGCTTTAGACACATACACAAACGCACACACACACAAGCACACACAAGCACACACACACACATACAAAAAAAAATTGCATACAAAAACCGGAGAATGCACGAGATCGTGCGTATTTTGACATGGTGATCACATACAATGTTTTCTGCAAGCATTCTATTTTCATTGTTTTTTTCTTTTTCTTTTGGCGGTGGTGGGGTTTCTTACGCACCGTGCTTCTCTGTTTTCATTTAGGGAAATGTTAATACATTTTGAAAACTTGTGTCAATTTAATGTCAAATAAAAACATGGAAGGGTGTACATTCCTTTACGTAGATCATTTTATTTTACTTTTGAAAACAAAAACAAAGTGATGTCTGTTTAATATTCAATTAGAATGAGTTCATAGGGGTAAAAACAACGATATAGAGCACTAGTCAATAATGGACTACTCTTTTTTCATAATTATGTTGATCGTTTTGTTATGCTTATGTTTACTCATCATTTTCTCACTTCGTTTCCGCCTGTTTTATTTTACAATAAAAGGCAAGTTCTAAGAAAAACAATGGATGTAAGCTCTACAACTACATTTACAGTTTATCATCTAACACATACTGGCCTGGCAAAAGAAAAGCCCGACAAAGAATAGGTAATCGACCTAGCGCGCATGTCAAAGTGAAGATTAGGAATGGAGGGGTGGGGGGAAGTTGTTCATTGTAATGAAAGGGATAAATTATACAAGTCATTATACATGCATGTCCCCCCTGGCTGGGGGAAAGAGCAGAGTTTCATGGAGATACGAGATAATCACGCGTAAGCCCTGATGACACACGATGTATAGACCCGTTCGGGAGGCGCTGTTAAATCTAATAAGGATTCACCGCAGAAACCTTGGCCTTTAGTTTGAATGTGAAAGATTCCGCGCCTGGGCTCCTGTTGGGCAAAGGTTTCTGCGCACAATTTCAAGAGAAGGAGCGTCCATATTCAAAGATCTATCTATCTCCCTCTCCATCTCTCTCTCTCTCTCTCTCTCTCTTTATCGCTTTCTTTTTCGTTCGTGTTGTGAGTTGATTGATAATCTGTCACGATCAACAAGATGCCACAATCAGCTCTATCAGCCCTTTTAACTCTGTATCTCCCTTGTTTTTATCTTCTTAAAAAATTGTCTTGTAATTGATACTTTCCAGCACAAAATAATCGCCTTATGAAGTACGCCATCAATTACCATTTCCGACACCACCGGAAATTAGAAGGCGTCATTTAATATCACTGGATATGACTGCACCAACCCCCCCCCCTTTTTTATGCAGTCATATCCAGTAATAAGAACAGTAAACGGCGAAAAAAAAAAACCCAACACCCACAACCATAAGAAACGTTTTGTGTATTAGTTCCTATTCGACGACAATTCTTACTTCGGAGTCAACACATCATAAGTTTGGAAGAAACCGATATATTGTAAGTTTGTTTGCTTTTGGTTGATTTTTTTTTTCATTCCAAACTAGTCATCAAAGAAGAATCGACTCACTTCTCGGATATTACTAATGTCGTCCATTGTTATTGCCATCACCATCATCACAATCAGTATAAAGAAATAAGATGTCAAGTGATTTGACAGACTTGCAAAGAATCGTATGTTCTTTTTGCATCCCCCCCCCCAAAAAAAAAAAAAAGTGTTCCTGGAGATAAAAAAGTGTTTATGTGGATGAAAAAGATGAAACGAAAAGCCTTGACACAAAATGTTCAAAATGTTGCTTTCGAAGAAGGGTTTTCGTAATATGAGATCCAACGACAACCAAAAATGACACTAGCAAGGCCGCAACAGGTCGTCAAAACGACCTTCTTTATTTCAGAACAATCTTGTTGGAAACCCCACCCTTGGAATAATAACATGTGATATAGGCCTACAGTTTTTGCTGTGAAAAGGCTTTGGAACACAATAGACTGTTTTTGTCAAACCTAGCATGAATCGCGTTCCATAGCACTACGAAAAAAGATTGTGGGTCATCTCTGTAATTAAAGACAACAACTCTCCTCTGGTCTAGGGTTCTAGGTGAAAACGTACTCGAACCTTTAAGGATACAAGCTCAGCAGCAGGGCATCAGGGTGATGCCTGGACCGGGGTAAGTTGATCCTCGATGATGTGAGAGGTGCAAGGGTTCGATCGATGGGGTTACCTCACTTTTGAAATCTAACCCTTGTATCCTGAAACAATAGATAGTATCAGGCGAGCAGATGAGCGAAGGCGTTTGACACCCTCCAGCCACTGGAATCCTCCAGTTTTACCCTCCTCCTTCCTAGATCATGCAGCGTCGTCATGGCAACGAGTTCCTCGGGGGCACCGTTGCCTCCTGCGATGTATCAATGGCCGTATGATAATTGGAGCTCAGCAACTTTTATTCCCCATGTTCACCGGGGCAAAGATATAATGTGTCACAGTACCGCTGTATTTCGAGTCTATTGAGTTTGAAGAGGGGGATGAGAATTACAAATCGCGAAGGGCAAATAAGGATGAGATATAATAATGTTCTGTTTTCTTCTCGTAGCAGCAAGACTTTCCCATATTTGCTTGACAGTCGGCCAAGAGCATGCACCTGCGCCTGAAGCGGTATAAATTCAATTCTCCGCTAACCAAGACCTTGCTGTAAAATAATGCAAGGCAACATTCTAAAGGCTGGTCCTGAGTAGAATAGAAAAACCGTGCTCTTCCATCACCAATGCCATTAAACTAGCTTTCTGAGTCTTTGTTTTTCACTATACACATACATTATGTAATTCGATCTCACCCGAGCTGAAAAGGGGATAGATTGTAGATTCCCTAGTTTAAAAAAAAAAAAAATCATTAGGACGCTTATAAAATGGAGAGAGGCTAAAGATGAAATCCCCTCACTACAAGGTTTGAACAGACCTGAATCTCCTGAAGCAGGACATTTCGATTTCATCCATAACAGCATACGATCAACCAAGCACACTGTGCAATACGCTTGAATGAATGAGCATACGATCCAAATTTATCTATTTTTTTTTTACTATCATTAATCTCATTGTCCTAACGTTTTAGTTGCGGTGACGGAAAACGTCGCATTGATTAATAAAATACTTTACAGAACCTTCGAAATTCAGAGGATGATTGGTGTATGTTCTTTATGTTGACAGTCTCTTACAGATAGCCTTTCCAAGTGTTGAAAAAATGCAGGATTGGCAAGAGGCATTAAATCACCTTGAACGCCGGAGTATGTGTTTTTACACTCTGAAAAAGCAGAGAGGAATTGTTTTTCAAGATAAAAGTGTGTCTTAAACACGAATGAACGCTCAAATGGGTAATGCGCAGTGGAACAGACGGTTATTTGATATATACATGAGTCGCAAAACAAAAAAAGAAAGAGAAAAAAAGATACAGAAGAAATGAGACCATGAACATGATTACTTAAACAACGCAGAACCAGTGTTAAGCTGATTACCCATTTTCAACGAGATGGGGTAGCAGACGTAATGCCACTCCTCCCCGCCGAAGGTTTCGGGGCATTGATCCTCTCAATAAAGAGGCGCGAGAAACCTGTTGGTTACCTGCCTCACTTAGCGGGGTAATCAAATTAAGGAGGGGAATCGTTCAGCCCTATGACCCAGTTCTTATCCGTGACACTTTATCGATAACTTTTCCCCCCTGCTGCCAATTGCTTACGCCATCGTGCACTCGTGGGTCACGATGTGGAAATGAGGAAGGGAACTGGTTGAAGGGAGGAAAACACAGAAAGAGAAAAAGTTAAAAAAGAAAGAATACACTGAAATTATTCCCATTTGTCAGCACGCCAAACATGTCTTTCGAGAACTCGGAGCTCATGGGTCCAAGTCGAAAGAAGAAGAGGGTGGTGGCAATGTCGATTATCGTACAAGCGTAGCATTGTAATGACGAGCAGCAACAGACCGGCATGAATCTAGGTCTCGACAGGCATGTTGAAGCGATCTAATTAATCACTAGATTTCGATCAATCTTTTGAGGAACGCATATTGCTCTAAACGCCTCTGCAACCACTTTACCGTTGGAGTTTGCTATTATGATGAGGAGTCTATGTGTAGACACCCTTATCCTCTACCGAACAAAATGAATGTCCAGGCATTCATGTATAAGACAATAACCTCGACTAGATTACGACACATTCACGTACAATCACAATTACACTCACAGCATATCTCCTTCCTTTCATACAAAAGCACGTCGCGAGATGAAAACATGCAAATCCAGGGCACTGAAGAAACAAAGATTTACAGAAGTTGAAAACATCTCATTTCTTCTCATAGATATCATCCTGGGTAACTTTCTTCGCGGATTCTGATTTTCCCTTATATTTGTTTCATTTCATTTCTGGCAATTTTGAAGGAGGAACGACAAGATATAGACAAAGCAATCATTGCATTGGGAATCCTCCTCAAAATTCTGCCAAGACTTGACGAACTGCGCCAACCGGTGTCCCGTGACGTCATATCCGGAGGAACTCCACAGCAATAAGTACACGAGTACGCACATCGCTAGCGTGGCGTGCACAGTGTATAGATCTACGCCAGTGTTTCGATTAACTTTTCTTAGCCATTTTTGAAAGCTCAATTTTCTCGATTATATCATATAACATCATGATCAATTCTTCGTAAAGCAGCAGTGATGATGGAAAAGGAAATCCTCCGGCAAATTCTGACGACTTGTCCGAAGGTTCGAGAGAAGAGCAAATTTCCCCGTTACCAGTCTCAGCGTTAGAAGGGAGATCCGGGCCCTACTGTATTGAGCCAGAAGCTCATGATTATGCAACTGCAGAAGATGAGGACAATGGTGGTCCTCACTTTCCCCTGACGATCACAAAGACGTGGAAAGAAAGTTTGTCTACAGAAGTTAGAAATACAGCTTTGATTCTTCGCGTGTCCTATCAAAAGAAAATAAAAAAAGGTCTCAATTAAACAAGATTTGTGTGTGTTGGCGTTTGTGGCGTGGGAGCATGAAGCGGAGTGTGCTGATATTTTGGTGCAGCATCGCCATGTGTAGGCAGCTCGGCCGTCCCGGCCCGCTGCGGACTTCAGTCATAGGTCCGACCGGAAATTCTGCTGTAGGCCCTATAATGTGTAGCAATAGGTGTGATGGATTTGTGATTTCTAAAATCGTTCTCCGAATACTGTTCCACAAAATCTATTTGTTACAGAAATGACGCCTACATTGTACTTGTCGCTTATTTCTTGGATGCCTCGGCGACCCAACGAGCTCCAGGCCGCTCTACTCAACAAAATTCAAACTTAGTTTTCGTCCTCGTTATTTTTGTTACAACTATAGCAACAACACAGCATAACAGCATTTTGCACTAGGAAATATAAAGACAACTCAAACTCAAATTCAGAGGTCAGAATACTAGTAGTACACTATAGGGATCACGGTGCTGCTAAAATCTATCATCTCGGCTGATCGTAAAAAAACAAATGAAAAGCAATGGTCACTGAGACATTTTAATATTCCACGTTATATGGAAGACATCGTCTGAATCACATAACTGGCAAAAGTAGCCCGCCCAACGCAAGAAACGACTGTGACATTACCCCAACCAGAGAGGTTGAAGAGGCTTACACCTCCCTGCCCCAACCAACAAACTGTCCACTTCCGGACGAATAAGCCCTGGTGGAACACAATGTGAGAACATTGTGAACATATTGTGAACACAGTATGAAATTTCCTTACACTGTTAAATTCGAGCGGTTTAACAGTGTGAACACATTGTGAATCATCAATTCACAGTGTGACACAGAACATTACTATGTGAACATTCTTTGAAAACCAAACCACACTGTTAATTCGAGCGTTTGCACATAGTCGACTATGTGACCACACTGTGACCAAACTGTGGGACACTGTGTTCTTTCCAGTAGAGTGGCCCTTTAATGCGTTGGAATGTTTTAATAGCTTAATTTAGTTGAACGTCTGTAAGCCTTTAATTGATACATTTTGGAACAGAAGATGTACCATGGTAGTTGCAAAGTCAGCAGAAAAAAGAAGTATTGTTACAAACTCATAAATCGTTCGCTTCCATATCCTGCTCAACATAATCATAGAAATGACGCTCATAACAAACAAACACACAGAAACACATACAAACATACACAACTCCCATAAAATCCAGGGTCTCATTTTAATGTATTTTTCTCTCCCTCCCCCTCTCCGTCTCTGTTTTTGGATATTTTACTACATTTTTCAAAATAGAATGAATCTTGCTGTCCTATAGTATCCATCAATTTCACAAGTTCGTCTATGTGTGTATATAATGTCCGATCTAAAAGAAATGGATATTAGTGTAAGAACCTGTACCATCCTCTTGAACCCTTTCCCAACGAAATTATAAAGTTTGTATATATCCGTACAAGATCCCCAGGGTGTTGCCAGAAAAAGTGATCAAAATCCAGTGGAACTTTCCCCAAAAGACTTGATGAATAAGTTTCGTTTCGTTTTAGTGTCGTTTCGTTTCGTTTATTTCATTTTCAGCAAAGAGTGACAATGTACAAACATGTCACAAGAAAAGAACAAATATTATGATAACAAGAAAACATATTCTCAATACGTCGAAATATCATATAAACACCATGAATTAAGGACGAAATAGATAAACGTGTCCATGTTATTTGTTGCGTTATGTTGCAAATGGAAGGTTCGACTGCTTACATTAAAATACCATGGACATTAAGTCTCCTACAAAAAAAAAAAAATGCCTTACTAAAATGCTACTTAAGGCATATCAACAAGAATGTGAACAAGTGCTTGGAAAATAACATGTTGCCTTCGTACGCATCTGAAAAAAAGTGGCAGCATTTGTTCATAGTCCGGCAACAAAAATAATCAGCAGGAAATAGTAAAAATGACCGCAGTGCGAGAGATTTGTTTAAAACGAATTTTACGGCTTGACACTCCTGAGAGAGTCGTTGTACCGGGGGTGAGGCAGCTGGGTAAATAGCCCAACCCTGCTCCCGGTTGCCATAGCCTCTTGCGACTTTCAAGGCCCGCTGGGTATTGGCGAATTGATATTATGACCGGATTTTGCCAACCGTCTTTTTTTCCCCTCTCTCTTCTAGATGTTGTTTATGAGCTTCGCACGACAGGGCATGAAGATAACAACATAAATGCCCGCCGCACACTCTTGCAGATAACAATATTGCACGGAAGACGGGTACGAAACTTGCGATGATATTCCGCTCTCTATCAAATCAGTGCTGGGAGCGCCACGAGCATAGCGTGGATCAGGGGAGGGGCGGTTTATAAAGGTGGATTGCAGGTGATTATATTTACACTTATCGCTTTTCTGTTGTGTCTCTAAAAGACCAATACGGCAGAAAACAATTGTGTGTGTGTGTGTGTGTGTGTGTGTGTGTGCGTGTGTGTGTGAGGGTGTGTGTGTGTGTGTGTGTGTGTGTGTGTTCTATATCATGCAGTCTCCATATTATATTGACAGGTCAGTCATATTAAATTTTGATTATTACGTCACACGAAGACACAACACTGCTTGTGATACGTAGGCCTGTACACTGGTAAATTAACTCAAGTTCCCCCTCTTCTCTCTCTCTCTCTCTCTCTCTCTGTGTCTGTCTCTGTCTGTCTATCCCTCTGTCTGTCTATGTGGATCTCAATGACAGTTGAAATCTGTAACGTTGACAACTACCCCCTCCCACCATTCAACGTGAAGAGAAAATAGAGGTACAGTATTGGAACAGGAGGAGGAGGAGAGAGAGGGAATACCAATATTAGACAGTTAGAAGAAAAGCTACTTCTACTATAACAAGCGTCGTGCAAAAAGAAAATAGCTGCATCCGTCTTATAATTAATCCACTGTACACTACATACAGTGTAGAATTTGAATCCAAAACACATGGAGTATGATTAGCAGCTGCCTCACCTAAATCATACTCGTCTCTACCAAATATTTATATGATTACATTTGTACGCCAAAGGCAGAGTGCAGTGTTCGGTATTTGAACAATCTTAATCTGAAGTCATTCGATCAGAAAGAGTTTGTTATTTTGTTATATTTAAAAAGACAAACATACGTCAGCTCGAAACATACAAATGATTACGTCATTGTCCTTCATTGAGTACTTTTTTTTCCACACACACACAGACAGACACACATACAGACACACATATTATACGAAAAACCTTCCTTTTTATGACATACGTAAACGGGAAGAAGTTATAGGGTAGGAAGAAAAACAGCAATAAAGTAGACGCGATGTCTTTTACAAACATAGTGTTCGGATGATGAAAACAATTATACTCTGTTGATGCAGCGTAGAGAGTGAATATCTCATTTCCTGTTCTGTTTTGTTTTATTTTGTTTTGGGGTTGCTTTTTTTTTTAACATGGCCGTCGGACAAAGCATTAAAGTACACAGGGACAAACTTAATACATGGGTAAGATGCAATCTTAAAAAAGTGTGCGTCCAATTAGTCCAATTGTAGTAAGGAACTAGCACGATATTAATTTTCTCAATATTCGTTCTCTATTGTTGGCGCCAATTAGATTGAATGTCTTCGGGCAACAGATTAAACTCTCTGAATCAAATTCGAGAAACGGCGTTACATGTCGGCTAACCCTGGCGACTTTGTACTCCAGCTTTACAGAAAGAACAGAAGAAAGTATCACGCTGCTCCCTGGGCAAAATTGAGCAGACAAGATCACGCTAAGCAGGCTTTTCTTCTAACGGATAAATTGCATAGTCGGCGTACTGTTTTGATGTGTAGTCTAAGTGGTTCTCACAAGGATACTGCACAATCGTGATGCTTTGACAAAATAAACGAATGAGGTGAGCATTTTTCTTCATTTTCTTACAGTAAACAGTTTCCTTCAATGATTCTTTCGTTTCATTCTCAAGGATAGCGACACGAAAAAAGCAAAGTCCCCTCTTCATGATTGTTCTTTCTGCATTCTTTGCCATTTTTTTCTATTTTGCTATAAGGTTCTGATCGTAACGCTTTGGCAAAATAAAGAAGTGAGGTGTTCATTTTTCTTCATTTTCCTACAGTAAACAGTTCTCTTCAGTAATATGACAGTTACGACAATTTCTTCCCTTTCACTCTCAAGGACAGCAAATATTTCTGTAAAGTTCTTACGTCATGACTGTCCTTTCTGCAGTCTGTGCCTTTTTTGTTTTTATTTTTTGCTATGAGGTTCTATCTTCAAAATCAAGCTTGAAATTGTTTTACATACATTTTGACATATCGAAATCAAAGCAATACTCGCAAACCTCAAATAAACACAATATTTATATTCTTTTTCTTAATCAGCATTCCAAAAACCAATGGATCTTATAAGATTGATTGTTTGTTTTCTATCGCCTGTATCAGTTGCTCCCTCTTTTCTTGTTACACTTCCGTTCTCCAACCGAAAACTTGACCATCATCTATTACTCGTTAACTGATTATTATCCACCCACCTACCTCTACTCCCGGCCCCTTCCCCTCCGGACACGCAACCACGTTTATGCTAGTATTGGTTCAAGTTGCTAGCAAATATCTTCTGCCTAAATAGAATAGCTGGTCTTCACCATTAACCCCCTGCTTAAGAGCTTCTGACATCTTCATAGACTTTGCACGGCTTCCATACATTCCATCACACAATAGGTTTAGATTCTCTTCATATATTAGTTTTTCTCTTTTCACTTGAACGCCGTACCCAAGAAGTTGGTTAAGTGGTTATAGATTGTTTTAGGCCTCATATTGTCGAAATGTGCAAATACATTATCACTACCATGTGATATGATTATGTACTGTGCAGTTATTGTCACGTAAAGTACTCCATCACATATGCCGAAAGCTCTCATTTCATACGAAAATAAATCTGAATTGTGGAAAACGTAATATACACAGAGTGTTTAAAGCACCTTCAATGGGAACAAAGTTAGTATGCATAATCATTGTCAGAGAAGCCATGGCGGTGCATATGGAATATGATACCCTCGGCTTTTGCATGCAGGTTTTGTTCAAGGTTAATGCATTGGTCAGCTTGTTGTACATCAAGGAGATGGGATATCATATTTGACTGTCCAAGTTCTGACTGTGGTCAGAGATGAGCACACATGTCTACCAGCGATATATGAGGAGCCTGGGGGGGGGGGGGGGGAGGGGAGGGGGCATGAGGAGTAAGATGAAGGCAGAAGATTTCACCATCACGACATCTTAATAACATTAATAATTACATACAGAGAAGTTGATGCGAATTGGAGGACAGAGTCGGGCCGGATGAAAAGGCTCTAATGCAAATAATGAATTTTTCCCAATTCACTGGATATCACGCTTGACAGCACCGGTGCATTACAACGGCACAAGCGCCGTCGACTGAAACAAGGACGCCTTGACTTGAAGTTAGCTTTTCATCTCCGAAAATTAATCTAGCTTTAATCCGCAGTCTCCCCTAGGTTTGGGGAGGTCAACAACATGTTCTACATCTTTGCCTTACCCGAAAGCATTTGGGTAGGCTGCAAAATGATATTTCGATGTATGAATACGCATACATAATGCCAGACGTCCTAAATCAGAACTCTAGACAAAGTGCGAGATGACACCAAATCTAATGCTGATCCAAATTAGTAGGGCGCCTTAAAGAGACGCTTGCGCAACGCGTCCATTTTGGCATGGACATACAAAGGTCAAACTTACTACCCTTGCTCTGCCAATACATGAGAGTACGGGACTTGCCCTTATAGATGAGATTTATCAAGCATGCAATGGGCAAAACCGACAAAAAAGTACAACGCAGACCAACTTAGTTGGTCCAATTTTCCAACACTGCGAGTTGGAAAGTAGAATCGTTTTGGGGTTGATATTATGAAAACTATATTGTCGTTAGTCCTGATGTGGTAACAAATTATTATTACTATGAATATTTGGTGGTTTCCTTCCAAATCTCTTCATACCATTGGGGCTGAAAGGTCTAGATATTAAATTGAGGTCGTCCTCCAGGGGCCCGTTGCATAAAAGTTACAATTATGGTAACTTTGCCATTCAATGGTAACTACCATGGCAACAATCTTTGTATTAGGTATATACCTCAGAAACGAAATTCTGTTGTTACTCGTGACCACTTGTACGTGTTCCTTGAAATTGTTATAAATTTGTTCTGTAAATGTATTGTATATATTTTTTTTCTGTTTATTCAATGGAAATGGAAATAAAATTGAATTGAATTGAATTGAAACAATACTCAACAGCTAATCAAAATCAAGAATTCCATGGAAGTTACCATTGGATGGCAAAGTTACCATAATTATAACTTTTATGCAATGGGCCCCAGACAAGACACCCCAGGGCCTCTCGTACAATGAATCTATTTTCCTCAGAGTTTGCTCTATCTCAGACCTATCTGATCTTAATAACTTGGATTTGTTTAAGGACATTGTTATAGGTGCAATTTTACGCTTTAATTTGCCAAGCGTGATTCAAAGTCTCTGAAATACAATGGAGTCAGTATGTTTACTTCTTGTACGATATCAAACAGCAATCAGATTAATACTTGTGGAAAAGGAGGATATTTACATCACCGAAAACTAGTTTGCCTATTGATTGAGTTCCGACTGAGGACATCGAAACTCGTACAGCCATCGAGTTCAATGATTCCTCTTATATTGTAGTAAAAATGCTAAGGAATTGATGATAACAACATTCTTACAAAGGCACCAGTAATAGCGGTCGTCCAAGTAGCGATAATAAAGCTATGAAATAATAGTAACCGTAGTAATGATGACAGTTTTATTATGGTTGATATGGAAGACGATGACGACATAAAAGGATCACTCTTTGCCCTGGCTACATTAATCTTACTTTGTTACAAGTGCAAAGTATGCAGTCTTTTCTCTCGTTATATAATCATCCGTACTCATATTTTGTATAACCATATGTATTAACAAATGTATACTTTTTACTCTTTTTTTTTCAATATAAACAATGTACATATAATTGAACTGGAATTCAATTGAATTGAATTGAATTGAATTGAATTGAACTGAATTGAATTAAATTGAATAGAATTGGATTGAATTGAATTAAATTGAATGGACAGTTTATTTTAAACGCCATAACTATGGCCATAGATTTTACACATGAAACTCACAGAGCGGGCCTGGTATGATATCAGATTTTCAAGGTGGATTGCTGAAGTTATTCGTCTACATGAATAAACTCAGCAGATTGTTGAAATGTGACATAAAAATGAATGTTCTTATGAATCACCAAAAATTGAAAGAGAGCAAGTACGATATGAGAGGAAATTTGTGATGACGTCATATAACTTCAAAAATTACAACGATGCAATAGAAGATCAGCATGGTGTGTGTGTGTGTGTGTGTGTGTGTGTGTGTGTGTTTGTGAGTGTGTATGTGTTTTACCTGTGTATAAACCAACAAAGCCAAACAAAATGGGTAGTTCATTGGCATGTGATGCTTCAGTATCAGCCATTTTGAAAAGAATCGTCGAGCGATGAACGTTTCATAATCTCCCTCGGGATGTCAAGAATAGAACAGTGCACTCAGCAGAAAGGCAAACAAGTCGGCAAAATGAGCACCAAAATTCAATTAAAACATCACAAAGCATGTGTGTCATGCTGTTACAGCACTCATGATCCCTCGGGGAAGAGAGAAAGAAAAACAGACAGTTACTTCATCTTCCTTGAATGTCATATTATCACGCCCAGGCTTTTATAATTGTCCCCTAATTCCGTTGATGGGATCTATTTTTTTTTTCGGCATTGTGGACACTTTACTTTTGGTATACGCGCCAATTTCTGACATGACGATATAGCCAGGGAAAACTGACAAGAATGCGTGATGCTACTCCTGTTGCGTTCATTGGTCTCCTAATTAATGTGGCGTCGATAAAAACAGAGCTGCAGAGACAGTGGGGAGGATGTTTAATGCACTGTTATTCCTGTTTGCTTCTCAGACGTGTCCTCTGACGTCTGTCTGAAATGATCACCCTGCTTGTTCATGACCTATCTACCAGCGTTGAGCTACGGCCTGACGGATAGGGAGTTTAAGCGCACTTTAGAAGACGAACAACTTCGGAAACAGATTGGCAAAGGAATGGATCGATAAAGACGCATGTATTTTGACAGTGGGAGGCACGTCATCGGAAGGCGAAATGGAAAAAAAAAAAAAAAAAAAGAAGAAAAGCATTTGAAGAGTGAGAGAGATGAAGAAGAAGAAGAAGAAGAAAAGGGAGGAGAAAGAAAAGCAAATGGAAAGACAGATTGGTTACAAAGTCTTTGCGATTACCGATGGTCGGTTACCTCTGAACTATTGGCATGTATAATATGATGGAAAGTATACAAGTGCTTTCCTTTCCCGGAGAAGCAATTGAAGACTTCCAGACCTATACATCTCTCTCGTCCTGTCTCTTCGATCTCTCCCTCTACCTTTCAATCTCTTTATCTCTCAATCTCTCTTCCTCTTTCTCTCTTTTTGTTTTCTTTTCCCCTCCTGCCCTCCTTCCCTTCCGCTCTCTTTCATTTTTTTTAATCTCATTTTCCTCAGCCTCTTTCTCTTTCTTCTTACTTTCCTCTCCCATCTTCTTTGAATTGTCTTTTGCTCTATCTGTTTTTTTCTCTTTCTTTTCTCCCTGTTATCCATTACTATATCTCTCTATCTCTCATTCTTTTTTTTTTTAAATCTATCTCGCTGATGTTGCCTTTACGTGACTCAACTTCCGGTCTTTCATAAAGTCACTTTTTTTTTAAACCGTTATTTCTTCCTTTGTTTTTCTGTCTCTCCCTAACCACACTAAAACAAACAAGAGGAGATGATGTCTACCGAAAACCTCTGCAAAAGCTGCGACCCGTATACGGGCAACCTTTCCTTCGTCACATCCTCTCGCAGTGTCAAAATATTGTGAAAATAGCTTCTCTCCTCTCGGAAGGGCTAACGTTGCGATTTCGGTTGGTGAAATCGTTGCATATTCAAGCGGACCAGATTTTTGGGACTTAGTAGCTCGCCGAAGGCAAACCTAAAAGTAGGCTCTGGGATTAGAGAGGCAATTAACGTGTAGCCGCAGAGAAGCTAAACGTTGCCCTAGAAGGCTCAGAACGCTGATCTATATTAAAGTGAGAACGTGGAATAGTCTGCTGGTCATGCAACTTATGCTGGACTATTAAAAGGAAGAAGTGTATTTGCTGTGAGGATCCAGGTTTTTTTTTTTTTTTTTTTTTTTTGTGAACTATCAATATCAAGACAACGTGATATTCCAGACCTCATATTCATTAGTTAATAAGTAAATCCCATTTAGGTATCAGCTAAAGAATTATATGCACATGCTAGATTCCAAAGAGATCCTATCTCCGTATCATCATGTTACGCAAGCATTAAGAAATGACGTGAAATGGCTGTAGGGTGGGGTTGTAAAAGGGCGTAAAGGAAGAGTTAAAAGAGAAAGATACGAATAAAGAAGGGGTAGAAGAGAGTGAGAGGGAGGGAGCGAAACGTGTTTATCCTGTAATAAGTCAGCAATTTCCGTTGATTAAGGTTTGTGTAAGCGATTTATTACACATACATATGATTATCTCTGATATAGGAACACCATTTTGTTTTGGTTTAGAAATGTTGAAATCAATATAGAGTGCTTTATAATATATTTGATTTTAATTTTGATTATAATTATCTTACAGGAACTGTACAGGAACTGTTATTAACGACCTCTTTACTTTTTAGAAAAAACTTCAACGACAACAACAACAACAACAACAACAACAACAACAACAGCATTTTTGCGTGTGTGAAACAATACACATTAAAAATTCTCCTGAAGTATACAAAATAACAGTCATGTGAACAATAATTGTCTTCTAGGCCGTTTTGGTTTCATAGTTCACTGACATTCATAGTTCTGGTACTGTATTTTTTGACATGAGAATTATGTCATCTTTATCCCTGATATTCGCAAGGTGTCCCCCCCCCCTCTCTCTCTCTCTCTCTCTCTCTCACTCACTCAAACCAACATCCTGTGTTTATCTCATAGGTCATCGTCTGCAAGTTTGATTATTCTCCGTAATCATACTTAAAATGTTTATCATCACAGTGTTAATTTCATAATTATTATCAATGCATAATATTAAGGGCATTTCAAAAGGAAATGTTAGACTTTAAATGTTAGACCATGTAAACCTTGGTCGTCTTCAAATTAATAGATTCTTGGCGCAAGTCTTGAAAGACGGCCTGCAACTAATGAGGCCGACAACTTTTTAAAGGTCAGCTCGATTTTTCCCTTCCGTTCTTATTTGAAGAAGACCCATACAGGAGATTTATGACACCTCCGTACACGCCAATACAGATCACATTAAGTCAGAGAATCAGGCACTCTGACGATAAATTGGGCACACAAAAAAAAATCAGGGTTTGTGTGCTGCAAAGACTGGAAAATACTCGTTCTCATCAAGGCTATCAACAGTTGATCAGAGCAACCTTTGAAACCGCCAATACACTGTAGCTCATCGTGTTATACGTACGGCATCGCTGTTGGAGCTTTAAAGGGGCCCTGAAATCCAAATGCATGTTGATTTGTGTTGATTTATGATACCCTGAACATCACTTTTGCGGTGAAACGAATATCTAGAAACATTCCATATATTTTTAATGATTTTTTCTTCTATTTTTCTTCAGATTACTTGGGAACGCCCACAAAAAATCCTTCCAAACCAATCAATATTCATATTCTTGAGATGACATCATCTGTCAATCATTGCTAGAGTGCTGAAATGTTTAACAAAAGACAGTGGAATGCACCTTCCCCTCGACTCAGCATAACTTGCATGTTCCTTCGCCATGTCTTTTGTTAGTCATATTAATATGACAGAAACATGCAAGTTATGCTGAGTCGAGGGGAAGGTGCATTCCAATGTCTTTTGTTAAACATTTCAGCACTCTAGCAATGATTGACAGATGATGTCATCTCAAGAATATGAAAATTGATTGGTTTGGAAGGATTTTTTTGTGGGCGTTCCCAAGTAATGTGAAGAAAAATAAAAGAAAAAATAATTAAAAATACATGGAATGTTTGTAGATATTCGTTTCACCACAAAAGTGATGTTGAAGGTATTATAAATCAACACAGATCAACATGCATTTGGATTTCAGGGCCCCTTTAACTACATGTATATGGTCCAGTATCTGCGAGTGGATCGCACAAACAATCAATTTAAATAATTTTCAATTCGAATAATCTATTATTTGATTTGAATTGAATGGAACAATCAATCGTGAATGCCTTGAGAAACAGCGCCAACTTTTACCGACTATATACCAGTGTGGTGGGTGAGTCGATCTAAGGAACATCCACCAGGAGAATAAGATTCCCGTGTCCATAGCTTTTTCTACCTTTACTTTATTTGTAAATTCATTTAAGCGTTGTAATTATATAGTTCTGCTCAAAAGTATAATGTAGTTATCTTGATAATGTTTTGACATTTGCAGCCACAGTCCCATACGTTTAAAGGAAACCAAAACCCCAAAAAGAAATGTGGATTGAGTGAAAGCATAAACTTTCTGTGAAAGTTTGAGGAAAAATCGGACAAAATTATCGATGCAAAAGTTATGAATTTTAACAGTTTTGGTGTTGAAACCACTGGATAAGGAGACTACTTGAGTTTATGACATCATGTGTGGACAACAATATAAAGAAAACAGAAAGGAAACTCAACATGTTTTCACTTTTCTAGGGTAATGACAGAACCCTTGACTAAGCAGGGGAAGTAATTGCTACCATTATTATGTCAGCATTATGTTGATAGAATGTGCAATTTTCATGAAAAATTAATTTTGTTGAATTCTCTTTATATTTTCTTTATTTATTGTCCACACATGACGTCATGAACTCTAGTAGTCTCCTTATCCAGTCATTACAACACCAAAGATGCCAAAACTTAAAAATATTACTAAATTTCGCATCGATGGTCCGATTTTCCTCAAACTTTCACTGATGTGTTCTACTAATCTTCCTGCTTTCACTCAATTCACAGCGCTCTTTTGGTTTTGGTTTCCTTTGAATAAAGGAGAAGGATGCTAGATGTGCGAAAATCTTTTCGTAACTACAATTAAACCTCTCGGGATCCTATGTTTGCTGCTTTAATAGCGTGAGAGGCGAATTCTGACGCACTCAAAATCGTAATAGTTAGATTGTAATATCGTTGCCTTAACTCTCTGTCTCCATCATGAAGTACATGTATTTGGTATGTGCTTCTCTGATCCGGTAACATCAAGAGCGCACTTTCCTCGGCTCCACGTGTTTCATCGATTTATTTCGCAGGGTTGGACAGCTCTGTTGAAGAGTGCAGCACTTCGGAGGCGGAAGCTATTTGTCGCACCTTATTTTGTGTGTGTGTGTTTGTGCGCCTGGTCGTTTGATTAATTCTGCGTTTTATTGTTGAAATTTATCATCCGGTTGACTGTTTCCTGAGACGTCCTCTCGGATGGCACTGTGACGCAACTCGCTGCGCAGTTCTCGCCTGGCTAACGAGCTATTAACAGTCGATCAGTGACAAAGCAGTTTGGACGTCAAAGGAGATTTTCATCGGCCAATTTGTCCAGTATCTGGCGATCTCTTTGGATTGTTCTCCCATCGCCGGTCTGGTCATTAATCGCCAATCGCCTCGTTGAGACGGACAGAGAATCTGACGACGCGAATTCTCTCTGCTCGGTTTTCTGAATAGGAAATCTTTATCTTGCTCAGAGGAGTACTTTAAGACATTGATTTTCAACAGATGATTATAAAGAATTCATTTTGATGCAGCTTCTTCTTCTTCTTCTTCTTCTTCTTCTTCTTCTTCTTCTTCTTCTTTTGCCACTGCATTGAGGTACTGATAGCGCTTTGAAACATATTATTACCCCGATTACTAGAACAAAAATCACTTGCAGTGAACTGTCTACACACCATGGAGAGGAATTCAGCTGAGATGTCTCTCATTAATTTCTGATTTTGTTTTTAATAAGTTTTCCACACAAAGTAGATCTTATTTATTTTGTAACTTATTTCTACAGACCAATAAACAGTAACAAAAATGTGAAAATTCTGTGTATACAGACTAAACTTGGATAATGACCAAAGCTACACAGTGCATTTAAATCTGTATACAGTATGTTAAATTCATATTGGAAAATCATGATCAAATGTGGGAAAAACTACAGAAAAATGTATGCTTGTAAAGGTATGGGTACCCAGAAAATGGCGCACACTCACACATACACCCACACGCATTCCACGTACACAATATGCGTTTACGGCGAACACATAATACATGTAACAAGTTGACTTTGGTTTTAATTGGATAGGCAGATTTAATCCCTCATAGAGAGGGCCGCTTTGGATGTGACTCACTCAAGTTAGTGACTTATCCAAGGACACCAGTGCCGAACCTTAAACCTTCTCATTCAAAACGCAATGCACAATCTAAAAGATCATGACACTCATCAGCACGAATGGCAATCAACAATTGGCTTCAATGAATGATTCACTGTATCAATGTTATGGGGTTTTTCCGTATGTAGCAATACAAATGTTTAAAGAATATAATTATGAAATGAAATACCCTACGGAAAATGAATAAGGCATTAGCTTAAAGTTCCTGTTTACCTTTGGGAACAGTGATTTAAAAAAAGGCGTGTCAAGATATGACATTTTTAATGCATATGTGTAGGTCTCTTGTACCACAAAACATCCTCTCATATAAAATTTTCGCGATAAAGCCTAAAATATAAGGAGATATCTGTATTTTTCTCAATAAACTGTAAACGGTTTAGTGTGGGAACATTTTTAATCATATTTATTGCTCACATAGGCTATTGTATACTTAACTACATCGATTTACCGATTCAAATTGATTCAGTGGTTGTTGCTATGCCTAACTCACATTTTAGAACTATTTTACCGATTCAAATTGATTCAGTGGTTGTTGCTATGCCTAACTCACAGTTTAGAACTATATTAAAGCGCTAATGCTGGGTTTTTGTTTCATCTGCAAATGGTAATTTATGCTTTTAAAACATCCCAAATCGTTCGTCATCGTAATATATATGAACATGATGAAAAGTTGATATCTTTAAATTACGATGTTAAAAGTGGTACAATCATAATGCTTTATTCTTTGTCGTAAGAGGTTAGAAAACTTGCACGTCAATCTTGTAATGGAAACTTCCAAAAAAACTAGAAAAATGTTCTTTAATAGAGTAGAGAGTTATAAAGAATTAATGAATGCAAAAAGAGCAAAAATACACTTCAAAAAAGAATCGCTACAGGTTTTCACTGTCAAGATTCTAGTGCCTTGCAATAGCTTACGAACGGTAATGGTTTAGATATTCCAACCTGTTTCGTTTGATTTGAAATTGAAATGATTGGCTGATACGTTGATTCTGTTACACATTACTTACATTATTAGTTACATTAACAGAAATAGATATCAACATTGGAAATTTCAGAATCAAGCGACCTTCAAGCTGTTTTTAGAAAGAAGGAAACTACACAGAATTTATATTGCAATTCTTGTTCTGTCAGTATTCCAGTGTATTTTATGACATATCCAAAGAGCAAATTTAATGACAATGATAATGACAACCTTAAATGGTTCTTCCCTGTTTATATATATGAAATATGCATACATATAATATTATATATACACACATATAAATCTGCAATATCAACAATCTTGTTGAGGTTTAGATATAGTTCTCATTGATGCACACATCTCACAATAGACGTTTTAAAGTAACCTTCCAGGTGACAATCTGAAAAACACCCAACATGATCATATCCCATGGCTTCATATTTCTTGTCAAGTTCGTGCTGATTACCAGGGTTTGCTTTCGTTTTTCCCTGTTGGACTATACTCATTGTCCATCTAACAAAGGCTGCAGGCCTTGGTCTTTACACATTTATACACAGTGGTATATGTTTCAAGTGTATTCTTTTTCTACTCCTGTCAATTCTATCATAGATGCATTTCTACCTTCAATACATTCCAGGTTTTTGTGCACTCGGTCTGAAAATGTGTTTCACTATTAATTAATGTGACCTTACGTTGTCATAAAGAGTCTCAATGCATCTAATCATACAACTTAACTAAGAATCATGCAACGGGTAAAAAATTAGCGTCGTGTTTGACTTGTGAGGCCGTTTTCGTCATCCGGAAGGAGATATAAAGTTTACCACCCGACGATGTTATTCTGTTTTACCCTAACCATACACGTTAAAG
Source organism: Diadema setosum (assembly GCF_964275005.1). Lineage (NCBI taxonomy): Eukaryota > Metazoa > Echinodermata > Echinoidea > Diadematoida > Diadematidae > Diadema > Diadema setosum. Next base: position 20,963,457 of record NC_092706.1, read on the forward strand.
GACAAGTTCACCTTTATAGACATGTGGATATAACTGTATATGTTTTCCTTGATATCGTTCTACGTATGTGACATGTCATACACTGTAATAGTCATCTCATCCAGTAGTGACTGCGCAGATACTTGAAAAAAGCATAACTTTTGAACGGATTGTCCGATTTTCCCCAAACATTCACTGATGCGTTCTACTAATATTGCTGCTTTAACTCAATTACATGTATTATGTAGGTGGACTTGTCCTTTACAGGCTTGAGCAATTACAGTGACTACGGGATGAGTGAATTTTTTTATTTTTTTCCACCGTGCGTAACTACTCAAGGAGGAAGGGAGCTGTAATGAAAAGGGCAAGGGGTTGAACGAACCATGACTATGAGACACGCCTAATAATGTGCGGAAGGCTAATATCGCGCATATATAACATGTGCTTGCTCCAATCACCGCTGTCATCATATGACCAATCTAGCATAATTTCCTGCATTGATGAACACCACGTGATGATTGAAAAAGGCCAATGAACGAAACAAGAGTACGTCACAGTGTCAAGAACATTTTTTTTTTTTTTTTTGCGCGCGCAAATGGCTACCATTCTCTTTATTTTGTTCTGTTTTACAGAAAAAGCAAAACTCAGACTAAACAAACGTAATTTATTGCGATGTTACCGTGCGGTAAGTTTCCCAACCGGTATAACACCTTCTCCACCATGAATCTAATAATTAATTCATGTCATTTTATTCGATTCTTCTTGTTGTTGTTTTCTGTGACAGAATTGTTGCCTTGCAATTATTGTAGTCAATAAAGGTAATATATTAGGTCTTCTATTCCTTCTAATCCATTCTCGCTCCCTCTCTTGCCATACCATGTGAGATATTGGCATACTATCGAGGTCCATTTCGCGCTAGAAGGAGAATATTTATTGCCCCTAGGGCTTCTCCTAATTCGGATATCGTTCCTGTAGCTTAGTTATGCTTTAATAACATACATCACCCCGACCCTACATGCCAGTCCCCAAAGGGCAGGAATACAGTCTTCTAATCCCTCTCTACTACTCAGAGAGCATAATATACACTTTCAACAGACAGCGGTACATATGACCTACTAACAATAACACAATGATGCATGACGATTTAATATCCATGTGATATAAAAGCCACAAGAAAGTCGATAATTTAAACAGTCTTCTGTACGCGTTTCATCAGAGCTCGAATACATTTCGACATCCGACGTGGGATATATTCCATCTTTCCAGACGCAGAAGATTTGTGAAGGGAAAAGCATATTCGTAAATGGCATGGGCATGACACATACCTCTGGGATAACGGCATACCACTCAAACTTTTTTCCTTTTTCATTCAGCGGCTTTTTCAGGAAATGTAAATTACATTTGATCCGGGTGTGACGACAAAGATTTTGCCTGTAACGTTAGCAGGTGCAAAGAAACTTGGGAATTTGGGAGGTACATTCAGGCTTTTCGTTCGTACAGTTTGACATGTTTGCTTTAGATTAGAACGTGAAGACGTGTGTCACATCCTCGTCTCCTTCTCAAAACTCCCCTCCTTCTGTTCTGTGGGCATCTATTCAATTTAATCTCTCCCAAGTGATTAACTCACATGAACGATCTCTTAAAATCTCTTAAAGCACTTTTGCCAAAGTCATGAAAGGATTGTAGCCAAACCTATATGTCTAAGTAACTAAATGCTTGGTTTATATACTCTTCGGCATAAATGATACTTTCCAGTATTCAGATTAGCTTAGTTTTCTTTTATTTAGATTACATTCATTTACGAGTAGGAAGAGTTCGTGTGTGTGTGTGTGTGTGTGTGTGTGTGTGTGTGTGTGTGTGTGTGTGTGTGTGTATTCAATTTAGATAACACTCATTCATGAGTAGGAAGATTTCGTGTCTGTTTTTCCATACATTTAGTGAGTAATAATCGAATGAAATCTACGCTTGTTCTAGTATGTTGTATGCGTATATGTGAGTTTGTGTTTGAGATGGTTTTGGATTAATCTTTCTGTGATTTCTAGATTTCTAGAGGTGGAAAAATAATTACATTACCCTTGACTCGCTGCCAATACGGCTTCTACTTCGAGAGTAAGAACAGGAGTCAGGAATGAAACCGAAAATGTCACTTATTAGCACGCAGAAATCACCATCAATTATACATTTTTTGTTTCGATCTGAACCAATTCTGTATTAATTTTCATTTATTCTACCTCGACAATTCAGCCGTCTGAGGGGTAATTGAAAATATATGAAGTACCATGAGTTCTAAATTCTGTCTCGATTCGGAGAATCGGTCGGATATCTTTCATGGTAGGTTTTATTTGAATCCTTTGCTCTGTGCAGCATGGAATCGAAAATTGCAGTAGAAGGGAGATAATTAGAGGCAATGAGGAATTTTCGATTCCAAATGACACCCACGCAATGTATGCTTTCATGTTCATCTTTTAATTCCTGCTCATTTTGATACATTCTTGTTCTTTTTATCGACACATCATTTACCCTTACTTTCATCAAATGCAAATAGTTCTGGTGAGTAAGTTACGTTACATGCATGTACAAACATAGAAGGTCATAAAAAGAAAATGTTAATGCAACCCAATGTAGATGCATAGATGGAAATGGAATATCTTTAAATTAGAAACATGATACAGGACTGGGAAATGGGGTGAAAAGGTTAAACATAAACGAGTATGTCAAATTTAAACATGTGCATGTTTGAATAAAAATCCAATGAATTTCAATTAAGAGTATATATACATATATATGATGTATATCAATATGTTTGTGAAAATTAAATTTCTATTATGAAAGCAAATCTCCCCCGTATATCAGTTTGATATTATAGTGCGAATCATCAACAGAAGCGGGATGGTAAATGAACTCTTCTTGTTGCTAATCGACATCCAGCATACAAGTTCTGAAACACGCCTCCCCCTCCCTCCTCTTTTATCTGTAAATGACTTAACTTTCTCCTCTTTCTTCAAGACCTTGATGAATTAATTGAATTAGGTAGAATTAGATTAAAACTTTACAGTAAATTATCACTTTAGCCTTTCATGAACTGTTTTTATTTCAATACACCGGTGTTTAAGCGTTGCCTAAAAACTTACAATCCGTTGTTGATGCGTAAAATATATTTTTTCCCGTAAAATGTTTTAATTATAATGAAATACAAATTATTCTTTTAGTGAATATATTTGACAAATTCATTACACAAAACTTTTTCAAATATACATAAATGTCTTGGTGTATAAAATACAATGTACAATTAAAGGAATATTCAACTAAACTGAACTTAGATTTTTGCTCAGATTTTTTTTTTTTCATCGCAACATGCCGCAGCTCGTTCAAACTTGATTTTTCTTATGTTATTTTTTTTTACGTTTCCATGAAAAAAAAAAAGAAATTGTTTTGATGTTTGTGCACACATTACGAAAATGACGCTTTGTGCAGTCTCATGTAATCTTGAAAAGAGAAAAATAAACGAGTTAATAGTTGAAAAAGAGCAGGAAAGCATCAACTTGATGTATTTCATGTCATTGACGACTGCCGCTGACTTTCGGAAAGTTATCAAGAACATAATCATGATACTCATTATACAAACAGCCACCATTGATGTCTACGTCGTATCTAATCACAACTTACAGATATAAACGTGTGCTGTGAAATTAGAAATGTTTAAATAGATAATCTATTCACAGGTATACCACAGGCACACAATTTATAAATGCCAGAATATGTCCATCGGATGTCACTACGGTACTAAGTTGAAAAATGAATAGTTAAAAAAAAAAAATGACAAGAAGCAGCGGAAGTATGTTACATCAACATAAATGAATCAAAATAAATGTTACAAACATAAATTGCCATTTCGAAGAGACCTTGTTTGTTTGTGTGTTTTAATCCTTGCAACGTCGATTTTATGATAACACGCTTGATATCATTTTGATTAAATCTATGACAAGTTGGGAGTAAATATGGTTTCAATTTGTTCACCATATCCTTCGGTTTTTGCACCTTAACACTGATGATAATTCATGTGACATATAATGCACAAAATTTACTCTACAGAATGCTCAATGCGAAGTATATAAAAAAAAACCCAAATAAGGAACATGCATGATTCTTTATGATGACAGACATCGTGCGATAGACACATTTGTTTATCTCATCACTGCTCATGTCCGTCAGAACAGTACAACGAGAACACGTTTGGCGGATAGCACGAACAGTTCTGATTCTCTCACGTCTCTGTTTTAAATCACTTTATGGAAACGAAATAATCCGTGAATCGTTCATGAATCAGCTTCTGTGAAACACGCAGCGCTTGACCGACTAGTTCTGCACCTGTACTGACTTACACGGAAGCCCACACACATGATTCAATTTGCTATGTTTACTCTCAACAGACTTGTTGCAAAATAGAGTAAGCGTATATCATGATGATAACGTAGCTGCAGGCTATTGAAACATATCTTATGATGCAATATGTTAAGATTGCACTGTTTGTTGAGAGGTAGGCCTTCAGACATTTTTGTCTGTGTCGCTTCATGTAAAAGATAGAATTGATATGACGTCACGCAATGATTTCTGTATTTCATTTGATATTATTGCAAGAGCTCGTAGCTTAGAAAGAGTGAGAAAAGATGAGATCAATGCGTTTACTCGGTGGAAATAAATCGAATGTGTGTATTGTAGCAAAACACAAACGGCACTTATATGGCACAACTAAAAGCAACACATGGTATGGCGCGTCGGTAGACGGTCAATTGAAGGCCACTACGGTCAAATCCAATAAAAAAAAAAAGCAGGGCAGACTTTCAAATTAAATTATCAAAATTGGCAAAAGGCAATAAAAGCATTTCCATTGTATGGTGCTCAGGGTGAGAGATTGATAAACCAGAAAAAAAAATTATCCTTTAAAGTGGGAGAGGTATTGACTTAAAGGTAAGATAATCAAAGTAGTTCTAATCTAACATGCGTTCACAATGTTTCAGGTTACATTAGCAAACAATTTGGTCTCCTTGAATCCTTCTGCTGACATTTGTTTCTTTACTCTATAGGTGCCAGATTATGGCAGGGATGACGTTACTTGATAGGTTGATGTATGTTATTCCGGAGGTTTGTTATTTCGAGACAAACAAAGTCTGCATACTATGTTCGGTAATCCGAAAGAAGTTCATCATTCTAAAGGTTCGTTAATCCGTCAACAAGCAAAAAATTATTATTCCGAAGGTTCGTTTATTTGAAAATGAAATAAGGTTTGATATTCTGAATATTCAATAATAATAATTAAAAAAAAAATGTATTGACGAAATAAGGAACTTTTTTTTTTCTATTTTCGAATCAACGAATCTTCAAAATGCTGAAACTTGCTTCATTTTCCATTAACAAACCTTATATCATTTCCGGTGTAAGGAACATTCGAAATAATGAAGCTCATTTCACTTTCGGAATGACGAACCTTCGGAATAATGAATCTTCGGAAAAGCAAACCGTAACCATTTGTTAAGGTAGGGAGATATATTTTGTAAAGGACGAATGTCGAGCAAGTCAATATTTCTTGCATACTTTCCTATATATGAGATGGGTACTATCCCTAAATGCTCATCCTGGACGTGTTCGTTAAGAATTTATTGTTGACGTAAAAGTAATCCGTTTTTAAAAGACAATTGACAGCCGGAAGTAATAAGTATCTATGTTTCGGAAAACTGAAGGATTTATAAGAACTATGCAGAACAAAATGAAAATGCATGTTAACTTTTTTTTATTCGTAAACCATGATCATAACTAATCATCATAAGTAGATACAAAAAAAATGTAAATGTGCCATATTTTTCGTAACAGCATTTTTACCCTTTTCCATCAGATTACGCAAACAAAAATGCTAGATCAAGTGTAACTTGCATATTTTCCTGCAGTGAAATTTGTTAATCAATTTTGTAAGGTGTCAATGTCTTGCTAATCATATTAGTACTTTACGAATGATTTAAAATGATGTCTCTGGCAGAACCTTTGTTTGAAAGTTTGATTTTGTGTGGGCGTATCCAAGTAATGTGAAGAAAATAGGATATTATTAAAAAACATGACACTTTATTTAGATATTCATTTGGCCACATAATTGAGGTTAAGCCTGTTATTACTCAACACAAGTCAACATGTATGTGTATCATAATTAAAGTCTCTTTATTCATATACAGCAAGAGTGAGACATTTCTATTATCTTCTTCTGTTCTTTTTTTTTTATTTGCGGGGGAGGGGTATATTGACCACCAACCTCTTTTTTTTTTTTTTTCAACCACCAAACTATTATTAGGTGTCAGATGGCATTTTCAGTTTCGTGCTCATCATGGATTTGCTCGGCCATCGTAGGCCTGTCATAAAATGTTCTCCAGCCTATATAGTGGCTGCACATTGATAATTCTGTCACGGAGAGGCGTAAGTGGTGTAAGAAGTACTTGTGCCTTGTAACTCAAGATGAGTAGTCAATGTCAATGAAAGAAACGGTAGAACTGTTCCCCCTTTTTCCCTGCAAAATGGTATCTGAAAAGTCGATTGCCAAATTATTCTCTCTGAGATCTATAGCCTCCATTAAACTCCTTTCGCGCTGAACTTTTTTTTTAATCTTAAAATCAGAAACAGGTACGAAATACTCTTTCCTGTTATATGCCTAGCCATTTAAGTTTCAATATCACTACAAAGAATGTATACATTCCATGTCAGTCAATGTGGTAGATAGAGATATAATTCTACCTTTTGCTGCCATTTATGTAATGACACAAGCACATAAAAAATGGCGTCCTAGTAATGCAATAGTATACCCTGGTCGTGATAGATAAAGGATCATTAATACTTTTGATATATATATATATATATATATATATATATATATATATATATATATTATAACAACAAAAACAACGATGTGTTGTCACAGAGACAGTTCTACACGAACTAGAAATGAACTCGATCAGCAATGTCTGTAATGGCATTACCTGATGCATGAAACGTCAGAAAATCTATTTAACTGCTGTATCTGGTTACTATTGATGCTTTTTGACTAGGGGGGAAATCCCTGGAAAGGCATTTATTTGGATGCCAACCAACTTACGAATGCTTTTCTCGAGGCATAAAGCCATTGAAACTGTTTGCTCTAACACTCGCATGAATTGGTCATTAACATTTACTGCGTGTTCTTTCGCCTTTATTTGACACGACCACAACAAATACGATGGCTTATCAAATTTCTGTTCTGATTTTTTCTTTCGATCAGATAGCCCTCGCATGTATCTGTACAAAGCGCACACAAATGGGCTCGCACAACCGATATCATGCTTTGATATGTTTGACATTAACCACAGGCATCGGATAATGTTTTAGACCATCGATCTTGGTGGATACACCGATGAAAAGTTATAATCTCCCCTCAACTTAATTAACCTCTTAATGGTCTTAAGCTACCACCATTTTCAGGAAAGTGCTTATACATTTTATGAATCAATAATTCTTTAAAGAATGAAAGCAACAATTGCCATGAGGAAATCGGTGCGCATTTCGACGTTTCTAACACGCATGAGTTTACATACGTAGTGGAAAATATCGGAAATAATCAAAATAAAAAAAAATGCTATGTGCACTTTGCACTTTTTTCAGAAACTAAGAGAACAAATGCAGATTCCAATGGGTTGTAGTAGCCACCACTGCAACAACCAATCAACTGCTGGAATGATAGGTGGAAGTTGCTCTAGTACATTCGAGATGTTCATTCGTGATAACGTCCCTTTGATGTTATAGAGCCGGGAAATGTCATTAGTATACACAATCTTTTGTAGGCCCTACTGCAAGTGCTTTGGCGCCTGCTCATCTTGTCCTGTATACAACCGAAATGCAACGAAATGGTGTTGCTTAAGGTGACTTTAGTCTCTAATAAGATTTAAGCCCCTAAGCTGACTGTGGACACAAACGATCACACGGGTCATAATTGTGTAAAATCTACCAGAATGCCACATTAATTACTGTCAATTGTTTTCCACAAAGTTCTGCGAAGAGAGCGCAGTAGAAACAGATCTTCTAAGCCCCAGCCTTCGTGCGTTACAGCTTTCCTGCTAGTTCAAATGCCTTTTAATCACCAGTTCGACAGATAGATTATAGCCTAAAATGTTACCATTATTCAAAAAAAAAACTGTTAAGAGAAAAGTTCATGACAGTTTATAACTTTTGTGTTATCAGTCGAAAGTTTGGCTTGTTTATCAATAAAACACCCGATTTTATTGAGCATGAGTGGAATTCTGTTATATGTCAGTTTTCAGGATTGATTTTCTGACACGAGAAAGACGTTCTAGGGTCGTGGTTTTTTTTTTTTCCGCATGACATTGCCGCTGACCGAAAGAGGGGTATTGACTAAACCCCGTCACTTCTGCGCGATTGCTTCGGTGCCAGGGAAGTTAGACGTGTCCAGTGTCCGCTTGCGACGTGAGAGGGATTTCCAACAGTATTAAGTTATCGTTGGTGGCGTTACATGCTCTAAGTCAATTACTGGAGCGATGTTCACCCGGGGATGAAGAGAATATTAGCTCCGGTGCACAGGTTGTCTACTGTTTTCCTCTTCTTTTTTTTTTTTCTTTTGTTCGTTCCAAAAGTGACGCATGCAATGAATATCGACTTCAATGTTTCATACGCGCGGTGGCGATCGATTGTGGTAAGTGATTGCTGATCGCTTAGGCTGTATCCTCTACAGTCTGAAAAATGGCTCCCATTTGACAAGAACTATCAATAACGATGGATCGCATATTGAATACCAAAGCGGTGCTTTAAAGTCACCTGGTCATTTATTCCATTTGAAAAAGCAATAAAACCAAAGCGAATCTTTTCCTCAGTCTTTTCTAATGGATTTCACAGACGTTCTTTCAAAATATTACTGTCTTAATAGTCTTTCACATTTCACATGTTGAGCCTCTCATGTAACACGAAATATTATTCGGGTCTCCTGATTTTCCTACCTGCAAAATTTCAATAGCATGTTTTTACTTACCGGTCGCCTTTTTTTCCAGGTTTTTTTCCCGCCGTCCACTTTATTTGCCTTCACCGGGCCGATAGAATCGCTTTGTCCGTGTTACCACCAGCAACCAACGATGCAGCATGAGAAAGAGGCCGTACGAAGGCTCTCCGCTCTACGTTTATACTTGCCGATTCCCGAGGGACTTTTGCCTGCCTTCAAATTCTCACGCGCCGTTATGACTTCTACTTGGCCGCCAATCAGACCCGTGAGCACACCCATCGCCTATGACGTCATAAGCATATTCAACCAATGACTGGACAGTATTTGTCATCACTACTTCCTGCAATACAATACTGAGTAGTTGCGATATCGCGGTCTCGATAATCCGTGCGCCGAATTTGTGCAGCACATTGTCTTATCTCATACAGATATGAAAGTAGTGCGTCTGCCTACCATGAAACTGTTGTATATCGCACATTTCGTAACGAGAATTGAAGACAATTTTATTCTGCCACTGAGTTTGCACAGATTATATTGGACTGTACACGTACTAACCGTAAAAACCTGGAAGTCAACTTAACATGCTTCCTATTTATAGTTCTCAGTGCTAACATCGTTTGCCAGTCGGTGTATAGGACTTTTTCATAATTTCATAATAACTGCACTGGTAACTGATTTCATAGTGATGCACGAAAGACTTTAAGACAGTGAAAGAAAAAAAAAACCGTCCAGAAAGAAAAAAAAAAACAAATGGAAAGAGAAGGGAAATGCAAGGAGAGGTAAAGGAGGCAAGAAAAGACTATTGTTATTAGAATACCAAACAGACAAGCCAGCTCTAGGTAAATGCCATTTCATTTCGTTTTTACTTGATCTATTTTCATTAGCAACACAATTCAATTACGAAAAAAAAAGCATTTACATACACAAAGATTACGCAATATTCAATACAACATTTTAGTAATGAAAATACTGCGATTCGACACAAAATGATTACCTACAGCCTATTGTAATTTCTATGAATGAACCGAAACAAGATTGTTGGAAATGTAGGGGACTGCTGAAAAGCAGGGCGTGAAAAATGCAGTACCCCCGTCGTTGCCCGTAAACAGTACCTAATTGATCAAGAAGCAAAACTAGGGCACAAAGGAGGGAGTGAAAACACAGACAAAAAAAAAAATACAAACATGAGGCAGCTCTCTTGTAGAAAAAAAAAACCCACATAAGTGTAAAAAAGAAAATAAAGGGAACCATCTAAAGAGGACCATTAATACCGTGTGTGCACGCGAGGAAAAAGGTGCGTGAGCTCATTGAATTATGAAGAGAAAAGTGTGTTCATAATGTAAAGTTTCTGATATGAAGGAATTATAGGAAAACTAATCGTTAAATTAAAAGTAAAAGTTTTGATACTTGGAGTTTTCTTTTAATCTGACAACTTCTTTCAAATGTGTGTGTGGGTAATGCAAGGTTGGGGAAAAACTCAAGGAATCTGATTTATTCGTATGGTGTTTCGAGAACAGTATTTCTCTCTCACACTTTCTTTTCTATTCTGAAATACCTCAGGAATAAAACATCCCATTATCCAGCCGTGTCGATGAAATATTCTTAAAGGGTTGGTATGGTTTCTGTTGAAATGGGCTTCAGGTTTCTAACTTTTGAGATAATGAGAAACCTCTTATGAAATATGACAGAGCATATAATTCTACGAGGAATTCAAACTTTATTTGATGAAAATTGGTTTTAAAATGGCTGAGATATCTATAAATGACGCGATCCTAATAAAAGGTAGAATCGCTGTGTTTACTTTGTTTTGGACATCTCAACAATTTTAAAGCCGATATTCTTCAAATAGTTAACTTTGAATTCAAGGCTCTTAGAATTGTATGTTAAAAGTGGTTTCTAAGTATCTAACAAAATAGTTAAAAGCTGAATCCTCATCTCAACCAAGACTATGCCATCCCTTTAACCTCACCAACCAATATTGTATGTTTCCTCACAGGATTACAGTCTGCAGGTTTACATGCTCAATAACTTACCCTAGAAGCTCCAAATTTGCCAGCAATGTCAATAAAGAGATCTTAAAGGTACTGTTTACCATCGGGAGTAGTGATTAAAAAATGTTCTAGATATGACATTTGTTGCATATGTATAGGCAAGTTGTATCACCAAAACATTGTATCATATAAAAATTTTGCAATAGAGCCTAAGTTATAAGGAGATATAACTATTTTTCTCAATAAACCATAACTCTAGACGGTTTAGTCTAGAAACATTTTTTATTATAACTATTCTTCTCATTCTCTAAATCTAACAATATCTACGTAGCATTTATTATACTGATTCAAATTTTTACATTGGTTGTTTCATCCGTAACTAATATTTGAGAATTATTTTAAAGCACTAAAGCAGGGTTTTCGTTTCATCTTGCAAATGGTAAATAATGCCTTTAAGAATATAATCAAACATAGCCGTGTGCACCCCTTCCAGCACGCAATCTGTTGCAAATGTATACTATTAACAGATAATGAATTTTGGTCGATGCAAGCTTAGTTAATCCTTCCATAAATCTGAATGAGAGGATTTGATGCTAAATCCTCAACTGGTCTCTTCAAAGTCCAAATAGATCCATCTACACAATGGCCTGCATATAAAAATAAAGTCTGCATGCATGCTTTGAGGCATTCCTAGATTAGAACGATCGGATCTATAGCAGACGCGTATATTTGTAACTCCATAATGGAATGGCAGTGGCTCTGTGTTTGTTTCCTCTCAGTTATCCCGCGACGGTGTGAAAGTCAAAGAAGTTTTCTGTTGATGCAGATTTGAAGAGAATCGGGTCAACGTTCCATAATAAACAAAACTGACATGTGCGCCTTATTTACTTGTGTGAATTTCTCTGACGTATAAGACCCGCTCAATGCAGCTATTTGCGCCCTTTACAGAACCACGTAGATGAAGCGCAGACCTATATGGATTACATAAAACGTAAGGAATAATATGAAACTTGTTATTATAAAAACATCGCGTATACTAGTCTGCCTTTCAGGAAATTTTCTTAGCCATTACACGTTGTAAATAAACATATAACCTTATTGCATTGTCACGTTGCAAAATTCTCTTCGAACAAGTTTTCCTTCTTTCTTTGTTTCATGTATAAGTGGAAAAAAATGGGTCAGGCGAATGGAGATCTGATGGCGTTATATATTACTTTTCCTTTACCATTTCCTTTTTGATCTCATTCCTTTTCGTTTGCCATCTCATTTAGTAGAATCTATGTTTCTCCTTTTTACATGTTATCATGTGTCATTCATTGAATGTCAATCTTTGCACGATGACAGCGTTAATTATGTCTTTTACCCTCTTCTCAAACAACCGACGATGTATCCAATATGAATAAAAGATAAAAATCGCCAAGTGTTATTTTGTTTTTCTTTTCAGATGTAATGTACAATGGATATACAAGTGTAGATATTTTAACTCCTCAAATTCTCTTGCTAAATATCACTCTTCTGTAAAAATTCGATGTCACCAATTCCGTAGTGAAATACCACAAAAATAAGTTGGATTCGATTGCCGAATCACGTGTGAAATGACTGCCACTAGGAAATGTAGTGATCATTGCATTGAATTGATATGCCACAGAATTGCGTCGTCTCCAACTCATCAACATTTTCAGCTTCCGCTATGCGGCAGACTTCGTTCGGGTGTCCATGTGGCCAATAGTTCATGAATATATAACTATATATATATATATATATATATATATATATATATATATATATGTGTGTGTGTGTGTGTGTGTGTGTGTATGAAGTACTTGCTTCCAATAGGCGGTAACTCCATTGAAAAATGATGGATTTAGCGCCTTTTGGAAGCAAGTTCTACATTATGTATATACATGTATATAATATATATATATATATATATATATATATATATATATATGTGTGTGTGTGTGTGTGTGTGTGTGTGTGTGTGTGTATGTGTGTATACATCTATGTATACATCAAAATAAAAGGAAAGCAAACGACTCCCCCCTCCCCCCTCCCCCCACGCAAAAAAAAAAAAAGTGTCGCAAATAGCCGTCAAGTTGTTACTATTATGGGGACAATAATGCAAAAATATGCCGGATGCCTTCTTTAAAGTTTGATGACACGTCACGAGCATTCCATCAGTCCTTTACCACATCTGATTTCCATTATAATGAGTTTACCACTCACAGGTTTTCGATTCTTGTCTGAGCTGTTTTTGTCTTTTTTTTTGGGGGGGGGGGGTGGAAATGGTTAAAGGCACTATTTACCATTTGCACATCCATGAAACAAAAACCCAGCTTTAGTGCTTCAACACAGATCTAGAATGTGAGTTAGGGATATAGAAACAACCCACTTAAGAAATGTTAATGAGTATAATCATTGTTAAACACTCTTGAATACAAAGAATGTGAACAATGGTTTTATCAAAATTTTTCTAGAATAAACCGTTACAGGTATGGTTTATTGAAAAAAGAACAGTGATATTTTTTCACATTTTAGGCCTTATTGCGAAATTTTTATATGGTAGGATGTTTTTTCATACAACTGATATATATATGGATCAAATGTGATAACTAAATGTGATAACTAGAATATCTTTCAAATCACTGCTCCCAATGGTAAACAGTGGCTTAATATCAAATAAAGAAGGAAAAACGCAAACATGACAACGACGTATGTTTTGATGATATTGGTTCAAAATGTTACTGCTCTTGGTGTTCAGTTTATGCACGCTCTCAGATGCAAAATGTCACTCGTGAAAAGCACCGGTTTGTGCTAATTAGGGAGAAAATATGTATCCACTGTAATGGATTATTGATGGAATATGAGCTTGAAATGCCGTGTAAGATTCCTCGGAAAAGGAAGTAGTTTTCCAGGTGCGTTATGAAGAAATGGAGTGTGCCTGTCCGACTAGTGATCATTTCAAGCTCCAATAAGCTGGATTTTCCTGACAGTGTCAGCCTAATATTTTGCAGCGTGGGAACCCGCGTCAAAGAGAGGGGCTATTTAGCGTGTAGGTTTGTCAGACATGGGCGTATAACCATGTTCTTAGTATAGATAAGAGACAAAGACTGATAATAATTGGTGTATCTCATCAAATGGTATGTAGACCGTCTGGGAAATTTAATTAAAATGTTGGCCTAGTTACAAGCTCATTTAAAGTACCCAGATATTCGTATCTTATGGAAAAAGGCATAATGACACGCTGAATGGGGGAGGGAAAGGGGTCTTTAGCAGCTCATAATTTTGAATGAAAAATGGAAAATTGTCTTTACTTTGATTAGTAGCATTCATATCATAGTTGCGTCTGAGAAACTTCGCTACATACAATAACTAGGCATAGTTCATTATAGTTTTATTAATTTAAGCAGTGTTACATCTGAGCTCCGGACTATCGTGGCTATTTACTCATTCAGAGTAATGTATAACCTTTATCACCTTCAAAATTTTCGAAGAATTTTTTACAGGTTTCTTGGTTCTAAACACAGAGTGCATTAGTCTAATCACCCGATTTGAACTGACTGAGAACAAGTTCCACCCGCTGATGTAGTACAAATCGTCCTATATGCTAATTATAGATTGTTCTATGAGTTATCACAATAAGTTCGTAAGCATTTCTTCAAATAACGTTTGTTGTATTCAATATTCTATTTCAAAAGATTCCTCTTTTAAAAAGAAATTGAAAGTATAGTTCTACAACCTGTACATTTGCAAAAACTTTATACTATTTAGCACGCCCCACCATTACAGGCTTTCAGAGCTCAGAAATTTCAAGGCTCGTTATCTCTTCAACTTTCCTTGGACCAACAAAAATGCAAGTTATTATATAATTATTTCTGGGAGAGCTCACGACACCAGTTTCATTTTGATGCATGGGTTGTGATTATACGTATGGATTTATCTACCCCACAATATCTCTATATTAGTCTATATACAATTAAACTTCTTGTATTCGTCATTTTCAACAACTTAAAGAAAGTGTTAAACAGTAATTTACGTTAATTCACGTAAAAATGGAATCAAGGTTTACGAAATTTGATGAGATGCAGAATACAATGTCTGTTTTCGCCTTATGATTGCTGTCAATCTGAAAGAAAAATAATAGATCAGGGTCGGATCCGGGAATTCCGTAAAGGGGGGGGGGGGTGTAAATGAAAGTGCCACTTTCTGGTTTTATCAGCTGACAGGGAAAAAACCCGGCATTTTCTGGCGCATACTTTTATCATGTCTGGTTCTGGTGATCAGTTGGTGATGGAATAAACATAAACCATGAGGGATAGACTGTAACCAGCATCCCCCTCCCCCGATGCCACCAACTCCTACCAATCCCCTTCACCAACTCCTTTGAGTCGTTCCGTCCAGAAGGGTAATTATGTCCATGATGGCAATGTATAAACAGTTTCTTTAAAAACAAGAAGAAGAAAGAAATATGTCTCTGAGATTAAATGCAGAAGGAATACAGTAATCCAGGGAGGCATTTCATGAAGCATTTTGTCCGACAAAGTTGTCGGACAAATTTGCTCTCAGCCAATCAGATGCAAGGATTTCAGCAGCTTGTAACAGTTTGTTAGAAAAATATCTGACCAAAACGCTTCATGAAATGCCCCCCGAAGTACGCGGATATGCGCATGTGTGTGTGTGTGTGTGTGTGTTCCCGCGCGCGCGTATGTGTGTTATTTTGACTGACATGGAAAAAGAGGAAAAGACAAGAAATAGCATTAAAATACGAAACGTTACACGTACTAGGAGATGACAGCGACAGACGTGGGTAGGGATGTTTAATTTGTTACATCTTCCATGAGCTTCCTGCCGAAATAGAACTATCAAAACAACATTTACGTCGTTAGTGGCCGAAATTGAGTCGTAAATACGACGTGACGCTTAATAACCGTTAACCTGCGCCTCTTGCGTGCTATTCGGCTACTCCAGTTTCACCGATCATTAATCCTTGTGGTGTACCCACATCTTCTGTGGCGACAACATAAAGCATTCTTCTCTTCTTCTTTTTTTTTCTTCGTCGGCTGCGGTGCCATTTCCAAGCACTTTATTATCCTTTTCAAGGCAAATTAGTTTGTTTTGTTTTGTTTGTATAATATCAATCATACCAAACAATGGTTTTCGGCGTAAGAAGAGACAATGTTGAATGAAAATCCGCCAGAGATTGATAATGGGAACATTGCCTCAACGTGCTTTGTCAAGAATAACTTTGATAAAATTGTTATATCTTCCTAGCATAAATTAAAGATAGGAAATCCAATCCATATATATGCTACCTGTGGGGAAAAAAAAGGGTCTTGAAGTCAAGAATTTTGTTCCAGTTTACACTAGCTCACGAGTGAAAATGTGTTCATGTAATAACACATGAATACACCATACAGATGGATTGTTAACTTCGATTATAGATACAGTAAGGGAATTATTATCAAATTAACTTGACGTATTCGCGAGGCGCAATACATTCATGGTGCTCCTAAGTATCAATGCTACTGGTCATTTTGTTTCTATATACATCTATCATTCGGAGAGTCTTGATGCATATTTCATGTGAGTCATGGGTGGAATATGGACGAAAACATGAGATAAGGAAACATAGGTCTAAAAAAACAAAAAAAAAAGCAAAAAAAAAAAAACCACTGCTTCATGGTTGTATTTTTGTTTGTTCGTTCGCTGATGTTATCATATTTTCAAAACTTCCAGACATAAGATATAACAACTCTATGAAGTAATTCAGAAATAATGACTCACAACATAAACAATGAATGTTTGCATTATCAATCAATTCATTTTATTTAATTTCCAACAATAAAAATAATTTACAAACACATAATGACACAATATCAATATCATGTAGAAACGAAGAAAATAATGGGAATTAACAATACTGCGCAACACTTTCTGATGGCATCGAATTAAGATAAAATTGCTGGAAAATGGAGGAGACATGCTGAAAAGGCAAGCTTGTATTTTGTCGTGTCCTCCTGCACAATACAAGTACTTACACTGTACAGTAGCAATAACACCAAGGAGGTACTGTTTAGTACTTCCTCATTGCTTCATTCCTTCAAGTGGCATTTCATGACCTTGCCTTTGACCTTGGACATCTTTATTAATGCCCCCTATAGCTATTCGACGAGCCCAGGTAACAGGTTCTATTTCCGCTGCCGGAATATGTAGATATGTGTCAGTGATATTCTTGATTGTTGTCGTTTCTTCTCCTTCTTTCTTTTGTCTAAAATGCGTGTGCCGTTGTTATCTCTTCTTTCTTTTGACTGATTTTCTCTCTCGTTATCTTGGATGAATTTTCCTCGCCACGAAAACAACCATCAGGAAATCCCATGGATGCATAAGTAATGGCGAGCGTCCAGTTCCTTTCACTCGTTGATGTGAGACATTCTCTTACGCGGCCATGTATACATGGGGCTCATTGCTAGTGCCATCCGAACGCAGATCGAGGGGCCAACGCTATCATATTATTGTTTCTTCATTCTCTTTGCCTCGTAAACACGCTTATAGAGCTGCAGGAATCTTGCAAAAATTCACGTCCGAACGAATGCAGAATGGAAGGACTCGCATCTCAAGCCATCAGAGCGACAGAAAGAAGACATTCCGCGTCCCTTCCATGACTAAGAGTTGAATATTAATGGAAAGGGCGAGAAAACCGTACAAAGAGAGGCTAAATGCCTCTAAGCAAGCCCTATTGAAGATCTGATAAGAACACGGGGCACAAAATGACACTAAAAGCAGGGCGTTGGCAAGTCCATTTGGACGCGGCTCAAAATTACAGCGAATTATACTACGTTGGACACTGTATAGCCTGTAGCTGACTAACGTGTGAAAGAAACCGTATCCTAAATAGACAAACTTAAACTTTATGTTTGTTTGTTTGTTTGTTTTTTGACTAACATTCTGACCAAAATCCACCTTCTGGCATCAAATAAAGCGCCTAGAGCAAGAACTGCACATATGCAACCATACACCACACTTAACTTTTATTTCTCTTAGAAGTGAAGTTTACGGTCAACAGAAGTAGGATTGCAGTTGACAAACAATATAATCAATATAATGAATTATGGGAAAGGAGTGCAAAATGGGATTAAAACAGATGGTGACTACATTACGACAAGTCGTACGAATGTATGATGTAGGGTAATAAAAAGGTATGCAGAAATAAGGCGGTGCGAAGGAGAAAGTGAGACGGATAATGAGAGAAAGAGACTCGAAAGAGAGAAAGTGCGAATGTGTGTGTGTGTGTGTGTGTGTGTGTGTATGTGTGTGTGTGTGCGTGTGGGGGGGGGGGGCTGGGGGTGAGAGATCAATTTGGTTTACTGTTAACTTAAGATGTTTCCATCTTACTCTAATGATCACACCCTGAAAGTGTGTCATAAATACTCAAAGTAATCCATTTGTTGATATGTGCTGTTCAGTTTAGTTTGCTTATTAACCTCTTTAATACAATGATGGAATTTCACTCTTTCCACAATACATTCAAGTGCGTTGCATCAGGAGACAATGGTAAAACGACTGTATAGAGAATGGCGAAAAAAAAAAATCCGTAAACGCACAAGTGAATAAACAAATACACATATACAAACATACCAAACAAATACAGATCGTGAAGACATATTATATTCATTTGAAAGTATACAGCTGACACTAGTGCTCTCTTTTTAACCTCTTCTGAGGCGCTGAAATATCTCTTTCCCATGTGAAATGACTGCATTATCAACTTTTTTTTTTCCAATGGCTCCTGAAGCTCTTGCCTGCAATTAATTACATGTTCCGTTTACTGGTAAAGCATATTGGTGTGTTACTTTTGTCTATTTTCACATAGTTCAACACAAATTGCTTGTTTTTTTTAAATAAAAAGTTGAATATAGATCATTGATCACGTACACCAATTTACATAATAATGGTCAAGACCACTACATGTTCAAATTGACTTTTGTAAAGATGATAAAAGAGGTTTAAGGTTTCATGAAAGTGGGACTTAGAAAGTTTAAAGGCACATCAATATTGGTAGAAGACATGTCACGCAAAATCAATTTCATGAAGTGATGACATCACACGCCTGTTACAAAAACCTGCAAGTTTATCTTAAATCAGGCCTCAGATATTAAAATCTACATCATCCACTGCCCCCATCCATTATAAAAGAGC
Source organism: Diadema setosum (assembly GCF_964275005.1). Lineage (NCBI taxonomy): Eukaryota > Metazoa > Echinodermata > Echinoidea > Diadematoida > Diadematidae > Diadema > Diadema setosum. The sequence goes on from NC_092706.1 coordinate 20,982,642, forward strand.
AATTGAAAAATCCATGAGACATAAACACACAACAAACGGAAGTAAGGTCAGTGCGGCGTTGCATTCAACAATGAATTTTGATACAGTTTTGTTCTAATGAAATTAGTATAAATGGTACACAACATTTTCCCCCAATTATATTCTCGCTGCCTCAGATGATAAGAAGGCTACATCTTGTATCGAAATAGACTTCACCATTCTTCCCTAGGGCCCTTTTTACCCGTCAAAGGAAGAAGGATAATTGCAGAAGAAAATTATAACAAACGCGTGACGAATTGCACAAAGCACTACAGATGACCGTGGCAATCGCTTTCAGCGTTCAGTCATACCTCTCTGGGGATATACCTAGGACGCTTCTTCGTATGGCCCATAATAATTTGGTTGTTTGTTTTGACTTCAGAATTTTAGTTGAAATGGGTCATGAAATGCAGACGACAATAATTCAAAGAAATACCTAGGTTTAGCAACATTACCTTGATAACGACGCCATTTTGAATTCATCTCGGAGAATGCGATCCAGAATAAATCAAACGATTTCGCACCAATATTTCAATGATTTACGTCCTGCGGTACGCCATGGTTGGAAAGGAAGACGGGAGAACTTCCCAGTCGAGATAGTGTTGTCGATAATATACATCAATAATGGGGGAAGGAATTACTGGTATATTGCGTGTATACGGCTTTCATTTCAAGCAACATGACTGTGTGGCATACAGTGTGCATGCAGATTGTTGTTGTTGTTGTTGTTGTTGTTGTTGTTGTTGATGATGATGGTGTTCTTGTTGCTATTTTTGTTGTCAAACGTGTCGTGTGCAGCAAAGATGTGGCCATATATGACTCCAGTGAGCCAGTAAAGATAAGCCGCATTTCTGTACAGAAAACTCAATTCAATTCAATTCATTTAATTCATTTATTTCATTCTCATTTTTTCCAACAAAACATAACACAAGGTAAATCAGAAACTCCATCATAAGCATATTTATACAGTACAGAGTGCGAAGAATAAACGATATACAACAAACGAATAGAAATAAATTATGTATACATACGGAAAAATACAAAGTTATATTTTGAGAAGAAAGAAGAGAACCGAGAGGTCCACTAAAAAACAGTGCTTGTAGATTGTGGACCACTCAAAATTGTGGAAAACATTCCTCCATGTTAAAAAAAAAAAAATCACTGCGTTGACAGACATGGATCAAGCAGTTGAATTTTTGTCTCGTGTTTGAGATCGGAACAAGGATGATAATAATACGAGAGGGTGATAATATATTTCTAAGTGACATTTTGTGTGTGGTAAGGTCTACATCACTACGGCGACAAGCATAGTGTAAACCCTTCTGTAACTAATTTATATTGTCTTTAATTGTATGTGTGTTTTGATGTTTTTGTGCGCTTCATCACTGTTGGCACTGTGATTTATTTCGGTTTGTTCAGAATGAAGGGGGGGGGGGAAATAGGGGAAGAGCAGAATAACAGCTGTCCACAGCTACCCGAAGACTCAATCTTGCATTCACGTGTGATCTCACCAAATCCGCCGCAAATTGCTTCCCATGATCTGCGAAGTCTTCGCGGTTGTCTTAGCCCTGTCACCGGCCTCGTGTCTTATCCACCACAGTCCGAATACCATTAGTCGCCAAATGGTCACTCGTCTACATATACGCTGCATTTCTTGTAATCGTATCTTCACACAAAGCGGTGTGGATCTGTGCTCAGGTGTTTTTTTTTTTTGTTTTTTTTTTGTGTTTTTTTTTAAGGGGACAGCGTTTCTGTGATGGGTGGGGTGGGGGTGGGGGAGGGGGAGGGATGAGGTGGGGTAGTATGACAGGATGTCGTCTGCGTTTCAGAGAAGAGGAATCGTGCAGCTTTTGTATGGGTATAGTACACTCGTGTATGTGTCATGTTTGCCATTTGTTTGTTTTGTTTTGTTTTTGACTTTCACCATGACCTCTAACGTGTTCTTTTAGGCAAACAATCATTGGCAACTAGAATACTATTGCTGCGTTTTTTGTCCAAATCATGCAATATTGTTGCTCTCGAAGAGAGTCATAGCCGTACCCAAAAAAATTGATAAACAATGATTCTGTCCATTTTGAGTAGAAAATTCTGGTAGAAGAGGTGGGAGGACAATAGAAAGGTTAGAGATGCATGTATAAATAATCATCATGTACAAGTGTAGATCAGCGCTGGTAAAACACAAAGACAAAACCAAAACAAAAGAGCGAACACATTACAAAGCTATTCAATATTGCGCCTACAGAGTTGCCTGTAGCTGTGGAAGAAGCTAGCTACATCATTTTTTTTTTTTTTTGGGGTGGGGTGGGGTGGAGGATGTTTGCTTTACAAAACACGTGCTCTTTCTTATCTCAAAAGCATGGTTTCCTGCAAAGGAAGTAAACTCAACACGCTTATAAAATGACGTAGAGTGGGCCCGCCCTCCACATGAAAGACATTGGTTGCGTTGTATACACAAAACGAAGAATAGTGAACATCATCTGATCATTGATGCTTTGTCTGCAAGCGTAAATGGCAGGGTTGTTGCGATGTGGTCCAAGAGTTACTCGTCACAATTTTTGTAAATATTAGATGCGTTACGGCTATCAAGTCGGCGATTATTTTGTTAATCGTGATATCAAACGACACGTGTTCATACCTAAATAAAAGACATGTGAAAATGAGGACTGTAAGAGTGCACATGGTTATCTAAATTCACCAGTGAACTATTGTTTGAACCAAACATACGAAAAGTGATAAGCATTTAAGCCGTTTTGTTTTAGAATATCATTATTCCTAGATATAACTATTGATCGCAGTTGTCATTCTCAGGAGATACAAAATATGAAAATAAAACAAATGAAGAGTTTGCTTCAAAAAGGCGCTAAATCCATCATTTTCAATGAATGTAGCTCCTTTTGGAAGCAAGCCCTTCAAATACAGAAAGGAATGTTTATGATAGAATTCTGTAGTCCGAGCAAAAGGCAGATAGACAAATGTGATAATGATGATGAACGTGATAAGATTATACGCTTGAGAATTTTGACATGAACACGATGAATGGAAAAAAATTGATAATATAATTTTTATTGGTTTAGGCGAAATTGAATGAAGACGTGATTTCTTTCTGTCACAGAGTATCTTTTGGTCACGCTGGTGTCGTTTTTCATTTTTGCAATATTCGACAGTAGAGATGATTTGCTTTCTAAACGGAGTCGGCTACAACCATGATTGACAAGTTTTAAGAGAAAACAGTTGTCGAGACCAGTCATGACTTCTTTTTGAGCAGTAAACCGAACAGATCTTTTTTTTCTCTCACGCCATCTATCTTACTCATCACATCTGATAATTGATACATCAAACTTTTGAAAATACACAGATCTTGTTTTTACAGATTTGCAGGCATGCCAGACTTTAAATGTCAATCAATGTAGATATATAATGATATTACCTTAATTATTTCTCACCTTCCCACTTAATCCTAATATGTTCCTTTCACAAATGTTTCATTCCTTTGTTTTGCACTATTTCATGTAGGAGCTGCTTCCCACACCATAACTGAACTCCCCATGCCGATAGCTGTGAAATACGACGTTGTTCTTACAAAATGGATTCACCCTGAAATGGTCCCTGAGGTATGTCAGAATAGATTCTGCCGCTTTGCATGTGTTCCTTATTCTTCTTTCGAGAAAGATGTAAAATGAGTTAGATTTTCAAGGTTGTGTAACGCGGACATAGCTATATCTTCACGTTACAGGAAGTCCCAAATGGACATTACGGAAAAACAGGACACGAAATGGGCACTCTATCGACGAATACAAAGCCGTCCGATTTGAATTCGGCTTCACAAAGTGTACCATTTGTGTTCTCTATGGTTACAGATTCGATAAGTGAGTTGAAAATGAATATGAGATGGAAATACTTCTTTTATTCTTCCGGTTAATATTTGTTCTGATGACAGCATTCTGGATAGAATACAAGGGAATGGTGTTACACAAGCACAACCAATATTCAAAGTATTAGTTTATATCACACCACAGACCGACAATTATGATGCCATGACAACCCTACAATTTTTCGGTATAAGAACTGCACAGAACTGTGTGTGTGTGTCCGCGCGCGCGCGCGTGTGTGTATGCGTGTATGTTCGCTCTCGAGTGAAGAACAGATAGTAAGAGAGAGAGAGAAGGAGAGAGAGAGAGAGAGAGATGTATATAACACCTATTGATGGGTGTTAGGGTAAAGCCTTATGCTATTTTAGGAAACATTAATTTTGATAACACTTATCAGCTCTTTTCCCAACTAATAGTAGCATAATACATCTCATATTTAAAGATCAAGTTGAGTGTGAACAAAATACAAAATATCCGGGGTTTGATCATAATCTCAACCAAGATTAAAAAGCTAGAGAATTTTAAGTGTCAAATATCAGGAAATTGTTATATTTACAGTCTGAATCACATTCCACTCATTAGTTTCCCCGTTGATATATCAGTCTTTATAGATCCCTCCTTCCGTAATGAAAGTAGCAATAATAAGTTGTATTCTTTAATTCATATCACTGCAGACCTATAAGAACTAAAAAGATATATTTCTTTTTACGTGCTAAACAGCTGTCGTTAAAAAATAAGCCCTTTCCCTTTCAATACCTTAAGTATTTTCGTGCACGAATAAACAGAAGAACTGGATGTGAGGTGATTGAAATAAGTGTGTCTTCTAATTAGCTCTTCTGTTTGCAACTAATAATATTATCTGCTGAAAATATGTAAAATGTCAAAAACTTATAACTTGAATCTTGCGCGGAATGTCAAATTACAAGGCAACTAACAGACAACTCCGGCAGCAAGCCGGATTTACGCATTACTTAACCTACAGTAAAAATCGGCACCTATTGCAGTCTCAATGATAAACAAGTTATTTCGGGTGCACGTCACGAGACCGACACCGACGAGTCATATAGTACATTCCACATTTCATACAGCCCATTGAGTCACAAAGCCCACGAGTTATAGGCCTACAGCTCACGAGTCATACAGCCCATGAGTTCGACACTAAGCTAACAAGGCCCACGAGACCGACACAGTAAGCCCCGTGTTGTAGGTGTCGAACTCGTGGGCTTTATTTGCCAATATGTCGAACTCGTGACTGTAAGACTCGTAAGTTCCAGGCCTATGACTCATTGACTTGTTCTCATTGTCGAACTCGTTGGCTGTATGACTCGTGGATGTCAGTTTCGTGGAATGACACCCCAATTTCACCCCACCCCCCCCCCAAAAAAAAAAAACCCAAAAAACAAAAAACAACTAGACTTGGAATTTGTCAACACTGACAAATTAGGTGATCCGATCTGTTCGTAAATCAACGATTTGAGTCTCCTGATCCCAATAGGCATGACCATACCGGTTTCATCTGTGTTTAGTGGACATTGGCCGTGTGATGTTTGGAATCTCATTTAGAAAAGGGAGTCAGACCTGCCATCTATGGTACACAATTCCGTATACACTAACGAAGATACAGAATGAAGTATATTTGACATTTGACCCAACTTTGCACAGACAAGATGGCATCTGAGCAAAAAGTGGTTATTTTGTGAAATGATCCTTGTAACATGGTCTTTACGTGTGCAAAATATGGGAAAGATAGGACATGTATTCACCAAGATACAGGATGATACATTTATGATCTTTGACCCTAATTTACATACCCAAGATGACGTCTGATCAAGTAGTTGTTATTTTATGAAATAATGTATGTGACATGAACTAAACATGTGCAAAATATGGGGGTGATAAGGCCTGTTTTTCTTGAGTTATTGTAAAGAAAGTTGCAGAAAGAAAGAAATATCTCAAAACATCGAAGATAAGCTTTAATTTCAACCACGTTTTTTGACGTGATCCCGACATCGTATGAAAAATGGAGGGAACATTTCCGATAGCCCAAAGTCTCAGCTACAACATATTAAAATCTGGGAGAAATTCACCGAAGCATAAGTGAGCTAGTGCTCGATAAAGACAATCATGTCAATTTTCACATCTACAAAAATTCCCTCCCATAGAGATAACACGTCATAACGAAGATAAAGAAAGAAGTACATATGACCTTTGACCCCACTTTGCACAGCCAAGATGGCATCTGAGCAAAAAGTGGTTATTTTTTGAAATGATCCTTGTAACATGGTCTTTACGTGTGCAAAATATGGAAAAGATAGGACATGTATTCACCAAGATACAAGATGATACATTTATGACCTTTGACCCTAATTTACATACCCAAGATGACGTCTGATCAAGTAGTTGTTATTTTATGAAATAATGTAAGTGACATGAACTAAACATGTGCAAAGTATTGGGCTGATAGGGCTTGTTTTTCTTGAGTTATTGTAAAGAAAGTTGCAAAAAGAAAGGAATATCTCAATACATCGAAGATAAGCTTTAATTTCAACCAAGTTTTTGGACGTGATCCCGACACCGTATGAAAGAACGAAGGCACATTATCGATAGTGCAAAGTCTCAGCTACAACATATCAAAATCTGGGAGAAATTCACGGAAGCATAAGTGAGCTAGTGCTCTAAAAAGACAGTCATGTCAATTTTCATTTCCAGAAAAACTGCACTCCCATAGAGATAACACGTAAACTGGTCAAATTTGACAAGATTACATTCAATCCATTTTTACGAGGTGATGCCGTCATCCAATCAAAATGTTGTTAGTACAACTATGAAAGAGCATTTAATAAGCTACAAGATACTGAAATCTGGGTGAAAATTGGCAAAGGATAAGTGAGATACGCTCGAGTGAACTTGAAATTTGATGACGTCATTTTGAAAATTTACTCTTTTTACTTTATAAAGAAATTTGATATCTTTTAATCATTTTTCCAGCATTGCAAACCCATGAAATAACATGTACAACTCATCAGCTTTCAGAATATGTAAAGAAAATGGGGGGTCACCGTCCATCCTGACGAGTAAAATCGGATTTAAAATTGGCGTTTTTTTTGGCATTGTTGCACTGTATATCGCCATTGACGCGCGCGCGGAATTTCAAATTTGACGGGCCGGTATGACATCATATTGAGTCGGATTGACTTGAAACTTGGTAGAAATATTCCTTGACATTTTAGGCAGCCGATAAGTGTAAAAAAATGGGAAATTTCTATTGCATATGAGCTGTGCGAGCGTATATGCGCGCGCGCGTACGCGTCCGTCCAATTTTTTCAATTTTTCAAAAAATGCTCTAAATGGTCTGAAACGTGTGCAAAAAAAATTTGAGCTCAATTTGAGCATACAAATATTTCAACGCGCGCGTACGCGCACGTTTTAAGAGAAAGTATGAATTTTGAAAATATGAGTAAAATGCGCATAACTTGAAATGTATGCGACGTAAATTTCATTGAAAAATTCCATTCCAGTAATGAGATATGAATGAAAATGTGTTTTCATATAATGACGTCATAGTGACGTCACGGTCGACTGATCACAAAGATACATTAGATTTGTCGTCTTTGGGACATGATACATATATGGCATGAGTTTGAAATTGATACTCTGAGAACTTTTTGAGTAAGTAGATACACAACTTTTGTCCAGAAATAAGAAGAACCCAACAAAGAATCCGTACAGATACAGAAGGTGATCCGAGAGGATACTCGGATCACCTAATAACTACCCAGCAAACACTGACATGAGAGCAATAAAATATGCAAATTGGTCATGGTGTAATAATCAAATATAAGCGACTTTTTTGCTGTGTATGAGAAATAGTGTTGAGAATTTTTCCATAATCATTTTTGGTAGTGAGCTATGTCACGCATGTGTAGTGATTTACGGCACCTGTTGCCTTACAAGGTGTGTCCCATAAAGGTACAATAGCCAATGGAATATACATTCATTAATTTTACTTCAATACGCAGTATGATATAGGGCCAATCACAACCAACCTCCCCCTTCTCTTTTTGGCCTGTCTATAAGTTTCTGCCCTCCTGAGGAACAGAACAAAAATAAGAATTGCACAGAAGAGAACAGAACAAACGAAAACAAATAGAGCCAGCAAAATCCTGCATGCTTGCAACCTTTACACAGTATCCGCCTTGTCGCGGTACACACTTTACCAGCATCACCTTGGCACAGATCTGTTTTGTCGGGGTGAAACACGGGGAGATAGAGTCAAATAAAACATCATCTTATTCCCTCCTCCTTCATATTATATGCGATTGACATGTGATGCTATATTCAACGCCGCATCTCGATGGGCGAGCACTCTCAATATCTAAACAAGAGGGATGGTCACCTAGCCATCTGATTCAATTAGACGTAAGAGAACCCCCAGCCCGGTAAGCCGAGCCGCTACCCGCTACTTCGCTCGACCTCTTAACTGCGACTTCCCGCGCCTAATTTGAGTTTCACGTCAATACCAAACTCTTCTTGCGCCAAAGACACAGGACCTTTTCTCATATTGAATCACCAACGATCATTAGCAGAAATCTAATCGTCAGCGTGGTTGGGTTTAACGGTCGCACTTTCGATTACCTCTTCTTTCTTTCTTCTTTTTTATCCTTTTGTTTTCTTCTTTTCTATTTTGTTTTCTTCTTTCCTTTTCTTCCTTTCTTCCTTTCTATCTTTCTTTCTCCCTGTATGTCTCTTTTCTCCTTCTGTCGCACTTTTAATTACTTCTTCTTTCTTTTTATTCATCTTTTTATCGTCTGTTTATCTATTTTATTTCAATATGTGTCTCTCCTCTTCCCTTTAGTGTGTATACTTGCATGCAAACAGCACGCGGAAAGCGACACTTCGAGACCGGTCACATACTGAGACTATTAACAAGGAAATACACACAATCCCCTTAATATTATTTTTATTCTATTTTTGTAATCAGTTTTCTGACATTTTCTTTGTTATCTCTCTTTCTTTCCTTCGTTTTGCTTTTTTTTTTGCTTTCATTTGTCTGCCATCACATTATCAATACATCTTTCATTAAGTTTTCCTTTTTTTTTTTTTAGTTTTGTAGATCAAGACGCCCGTACCATCTCGTCCAACTTTATATTTTGCTTTGTTTGTTCTATATGTTTATTTCTTTTTGTCAGTTGTGATCTTCTGTCCCCAAAGAGACTTAGCACGCAATTTTTTATGTCCCCTTCCCAAAATCTTGCGCTTGGACATTTTCCATGTAAGTGGAATTCCCAACCAGTCAAAATTAATTCGTAAAAGAAAGAACAACAATGAAAATTTCATCAAAATCCGATAGAGTTCATTCCTTAATTCATTCATTTATTTTTCATTTCCAACAAAAACATATAAATATATTACAAAAATTTAATACAGTGCATAAATTTCATCTTTCAAAGTAAAGGATAAATTTACAGAAAACTTGTAGGTACAGGAAAATGTTGGAAATGGGGAGGAAATGGGGAGTTAAGCGAAGTTGAATGAAAAGTGGGATTTTTCGCTTGTTTTCAAGTAAAGAGTTCTTGAATAGTCAATGAATGTGCAAAAAGTAAGTTTATAATGTTAATGTATATGCTTTTGTTTCTTTTTTTCACTGAAGAGCTGATAAGCCTCTGCATGAATATAACCACATTATGTACATATATGTATATGTTAAATCATGGATAAAATACTAGTATGCCCTTATCTATCATGTAATGTACTTTATATTGCACTATGTCATTTGTATTCGCTTTTAAAGACATGAAACGGTTGTAGAAACAGTTCCACAACTACCACTTATTGGTAAAAGACATGAGAAACTGCCCATTTGAATAAGGGTATAAATCGGTTGGATTGGCATGATTTTTTAATGACGAAATCAGAATGTCACTCGTGTCAAATAATATGCGTAAACATTTCGACTTCCAAAGCTAATGGAAAAGCCAGATCCATTGCATTTTCGGGTTTGTGGATATCTTCAGTTCTAACTGTTAGATCTAGGTCTCGAGCTGTTTTCTTCACATGCGTATTGTAATGTCATCCCCTTGCATACACTTGTTGTTAGTAGATCAGACCCTCCCTAGGCAATAAAGAGAGGTGTAGCCTGAAAAGTTGGCACGGATAGATATTTTGTTGTTTTGTTTGCGCAGGAGGCAAGTAAAATGTCCTAGCAATGTCTACCGTCACTCTCATTCATTGCAAACTCCAAAGCGTATTTCAAAGTAAGGATAGTTGGGTCGGCACCATTCCTCATCTAGCAGCAAAATGACAAATAATGACACTGCTACTGTACTACAACTACTACTACTAATTTGCTACTGCTACTACTAGTATTACTACTACTACTACTACTATACTGCTGCTGCTGCTGCTGCTGCTGCTACTACTACTACTACTATTACTGCTACTACTACAAAACATTATTTGCAATTTCCTAATTTGAAAAAAAAAACACTCAAATTTCTGCCATTTTTGTTAATCATTACTTCTCTTATTTCATTTGAATTTAACATAAGATTCTATATTTTCCTGCATTATATTTAGCTTTCATTGGGCTTTTGGGCTTTAAAGATATCATAAAGATCATAGGTTTATTTTTACAACTTAATTCATGTTTCGTTTTGTGTGAAATTTGTTGTTTGTTCTTAATGTTCTATGGAAGAGCACATACGCATGAATGACAGCTTGTTCAGTTTTGCAATTTTTACTTTTGAGCCCTGGAAGAGACAAACAAGGGTATTCACTCATACGTAAAGTTTCCCCTTTTTGTTGACCTACCAGGTTGATAGGCAATTAAATTACCTTTGATATGGTATTATATAATGCAATGCAATTCAATTCAATTCAATTCAATTTTTATCTTCCACTCATGGGGTGGAACACCATCGTCAGCCAAAGGCTGTTTTTCAGAGGGGTCCACACATACAGGTTAAAAATACAAACATTATACATACAGTACGACAAGGATATACATCACATAATATGCAAAGAACAAGAAACAAGGTAAAAGTACCATGATAGCTTGTTTCAGACACAAACAAAAAAAAAAGAAAAAAATATCTACAAGGCATTAGATTACGACATAAAAAACAAAAAATAAGGGCATGTGACACTGAATTTCAAATACAGAAGAGAATCGGTATTGCTGAGATATTTTGACTGTGAATTGATAAGTGAAAAAAAGAATGGTTTAAACTCCATCCGGTTACGTATCCTATATTCATGATTATTTTATATATTCATGTAGTTGTTTTATGAATGTATCAAGGGAAATATCAGAAGAACTATGTCGAACTACATCATGCATTAACTTTCAGGCAAATATTCTATGAGAAATATAAATTTAAAGAAGCGTTTTCTTTCTTTCTTTTTCTGAGTGTATTGTACAAAAGATCGCAAAGAAATGTGTAGTCTGTCTTGAAGGGTAATTCAACTATTTTTGTGCTATGTAATAGTCAAATGTGCAGAAATTTCACACAAAAGCCTGTGGACTGGAAATGACATTGGCACACAAAGGATGAACGCAACAAATTAATCCAGCCAAGGAGGTACTAGGCGAGCTCGCCTAGTACCTTCTTTATCCAGCCAACCAAAGTCACAGGACAAGAAAAGAGAAAGCCAGAATTGTAAGGGGGCAGGGAATTCAATTCAATTCAATTCAATATGGTTTATTGTGCAAGTATAAAAAAAATAAATAGCAATCCAGCAGCTCGAAGGCTGATACGGTTGCTTTACATTAGAATCATAAAAAAAAAAAAAAAATGAAATGACATTGATAGGATAAGCATGCGTGAAAAAAAAAAAAAAAAAAGACATAATAAACATCAGACCGGGGCATCAGAAAATGGGATAGGTGAGAGTATTGCACAACAGGTAAAGAGATACAGTATGTACTGTACTTGTATAGAAAATAACAAATATGGCAAGATGGAGACGAGCGGGCAAGGAAGTAAAATGTTGAAATGGGTGAAAAATTTCAATGCACCGAAGCATGAGAACTACAAATAAAGATTGTGATATCGACACAACATCAAGCGGAAATACATATTAGTTATCATACAAAATCCGTAAATTATTTTCAAAAAAAAAGGATAGAAAAGGGAAATATATTCAAATAGTGGAAAAAAGGCGACGAAATTTTGATATAAAATTGAAAAGAAAAACCTAACAATTATTGCCGGTTGACATATCATAATTTCAATACCATTCAAGACGTAAGATGTGTTTCCCATGGTTAATGAACGGGGAAAATAACCGATTGAGGTGGCATAAAATATGACAGATGACATCACAGACGCATACAGAATCATACCATAAAACAACAAAAAGTAAAATAAACCAACAAACACTTCATATTATATCATATCACACATACGAATTTCTTCCATTGACCACGTTGACTTTAGAAACATCCAACTATTTCAGTCCTTCAAAACCTCACTAACATTGTTATTTATACAACCATCTTTTTAAATTATACATAAAACAACTCAAAGTCTAAATAACCCTACACATTAACCTTCTCAAGGTCATCCACAGACGGCGCCACCAACCCCAACACACACAAAAAAATGCATATCAAATACATTAAAATCATAATTTCCCTCTGCAATTTCATATTACATATGTGTTTCACATATCACTGTCATAGTTTGCTATACAGATAAGATAAAACAACTCGAACTCCAGATGATCTCTTCCTCGGACTTTCCATATGGGGGCGCTTTTCATTTCAAATCACACACACACACACACAAAAAAAGATGCATTAGAGCCGTGATATCTGACAAACACCACAGGCAAAACTCTCATAACAATTAAAATTAATACATTACAAAAATATTTTTTTAATCTTTTCTTCATATAGTTATATCTATCATCTAATACCTGTGTTTTGTTTTTGTTTTTGATGAAAAAAAAGAAGAAGCAATGAAAAAAAAAAAAAAACCGAGTCATTCACAATCAAAACTACTTCACACTGTCCAGCAGCAAAATTATTACAGCCAAAAAGCCCAGATTCATCTGAAACCATTATACGTGAACTGAAACCGGGGGAGGGAAAGAAAACATCTCGGTCATTCTATTAAGAAAAAAACCCACAGAAAAAGGGCATCTCGGTCAGTCCATATATCAAAAACGAATGAGGGCCAAGCGAGTATTAACACCAGTGAGCAACAGCGTAGTGAATCAAAAATTGTAGCACAGTATACCTGAAGCACGCTTCGTATATTGCTTATAATTAGCACTTCATGACCAACATACTCGGTACACTCTTTATACACATTGCTTGGGGTATCATGAATATACAGTAATCAAGCATAAACATCAAAACCGAGCAGACAGCGCTCACGTAATATAACAAATCAGAGTAAACATCATTAGCTTCTGTTGTAATTGCCAGAAGTATGAGATATGGAATTGTATTGATATCCAACAGTATGAGACTCATTCAAATTCACGTAACATTACAGATTGGAGTTAAGTAAAGCAGCAAGATGAGGTATAGAAGGGAAGGGAGAGGATGTATCACATGTCAATTTTAAAGGGACATTCCAGACGATTTTCATAATTTTACATCATGTAGTACATAAATCGACAACTCCATGTATAGATTTATGGAATTTATTGTGGTTCTTGAGCAGAGAAACAATACTTTGAAAAACCTTAAACAAATAACACTGAACAAGGATGATGACATAGGAGGTTCACATATTTCAGAAATGTAGCAGTGTAATTTCATTACAATACCGCTTGCTTGCAAGTTCACCTGTGTATAATCTATGCATGCCTTCTTCTTTTGTTCTGCTTCCTGGAGCCCCAACTCATGCATTCTTATGGTGACTCTGCCATGTCATCATCCTTGTTCATTGCAATTAGTTCTAAATTTTGAAAATATTCTTATTCTTCATCCCAATTATCACAAATTCTGAAACTCTGTCCTCAGTAGAACTAATTTATAGTTGTTCAAATGTAAAAATCTGAAAATCATCCGGAGGTCTCCTTTAATGAAAGAAAGCTATTGCTATGATTATTCCTATGAAAATACTGTGAGGGCGCTCGACTGTAAGCACTCAGCGCCCTGATTGAGGCATGCTCCGCAATAAAAGCGCTACTTAGAATATAGGCCAGATACCGCATTCCCCACACTTACACACGCATTTCATACATGCATGCACCCAAAGAGGTTCTTTGCATGCACCCCACACTGACACTCCACCCGAATCAGGATCGGTGATTTTGTGTAATTCAGACGCCATCAACGTCGGTGGAGGGCACACTGCATGTAATGCTATAGTGGGGGTCATATTTCTTATTTGACTTTTTAACATCATAAATGCGTTTTTGATGATATTTGCCCCTACTTATGGGAAATTACACATTCAAGGGTTATAAAGCTTCTCAAAGGGACACTTTTGAAAATCATGCCCTTTGGTTCTTTTATTTTTCAAAAATAAATCTTGCAGTGTTGATCAGTTCTTCATAAGATGAATACATAGATGCAGGCAGTTATCCTTGATTATGGGGGGGGGGGGGTGTCATAATCACCTTATTGCCTGCAAAGTACTTCAAAAAACTTTGTTTTGTCAAACAGACTAACTTTATGTATTTTGAGCTGTTTCAGTGGTAGCCAAAGCAAAGAAATACATTAAAATAACACAGTCATTCAAAGTTGTGTGAAACTGATGACTGCTATGTACAAAGATCTATCTATACCACAACAACATAATAAAAACAAATTGTAGCGAAGTAGAGTTGGGGGGGGGGGGGAGAGGAGAGGGGTAGAGGGGGGAGGGAGGAGAAGGGGGGGGGGGGAGGAAGAGGAGATCTGACACAATAGATCAACATAAACCAGCAGAGCTTGTATGGAATGAATACTTCCCATAGACTTGTGTGCATTGCGTGCATTCTCTATAGGGCTCACACCCATAAATATTTCCCCATAGGGATGTGTGTTAAAAAATCGAACTTAAAAAAAAAAAAAAATCTGTAAAATAACTCATGAAATGGCGTCTTTCATATCGCATGTCGAAATAAAGCAAGATGTGCCCTTTCACTCATCAAAATATCAAGGGGGTTATTTAGCTCAAACTCTGTCAAAAGGTCGGCAAAGTCAGACTGCGTGTCTTTTTAACTCAAAAAGGCTCAGATTTTCTGTGCGTGCGCCGAGTTGAATTAGTCCCTTTAAATTCCGCAAGAAAAAGTTATCACCTGCCAAGCAGAATACATTTTGTAGAGACATTCACACCCATCAACTTGAGCTGAAAACTTTTCTTCTCCCTTCATTTCCTGATTTTTTTTAAAGATTTTTTTTTTTTTTTTTTTTTGTGAATTAATTTTGGTATCTTTGGTACGAATTTGTGATCAGGCCGGGAAGAATCCATTATATTTACGGGTGTGAGCCCTAGGGCTCACATGGGTAAATTCCCCATATGGAGACGTGTGTTAATATTCAAATTTCAAAAAATTCTGTGAAAAAGCTGGGAGAAATGAGATGTTTCAGCTTCACTAACCTGGATAAGTGAGATATACCCTTCCATCCATCAAATTTCCAGGGTGGGTTCTTCTGCTCAAATTCTGTCCAAGGGTTCGCAAAGCCAGACTACAAGTTCTTGTCACTCAAAAAAATCACCTATTTTCCATACACGTACCCAAAGGTATATAGTCCCCTCAAATTCCATCAGAAAAACTTTCATCTTCCAACCACAATGCAGTTTGTAGAGGAATTCATACTCAATATCTACAGCTATTCAGTTTTTTGCCAAACTGCATCATTGATTTCCAATTACTTTTTTTTTTTCATTTATTTTGGTATCTTTGGCAAGAATTTGTGAAGGGGTCTGGGACATTCCATTTTATTTACAGGTTATTTACAAGGGTATCTGGGACATTCCATTTTATTTACAGGTTATTTACAAGGGTAAATAATTTCCAATAGAGACGAGTGTTACAATTCAAAATTCAAAAAATTCTGTAAAATAGCTGGAAGAAATGAGGTGTTTCATCTTCACTAACCTGGATAAGTGAGCTATACCCTGTCATCCATCAAATTTCCAAGGTAGGTTCTTCGGCTCAAACTCTGTCCAATGGTCTGCAAAGCCAGACTACGAGTCCTTTTCACTCAAATAAATCATCTATTTTTCCGTACACGCACCCAATGAAATATAGTCCCTTCAAATTCCATGAGAAAGGCTCTCATCTTCAAACCAAAATGCAGTTTGTAGAGGAATTCATACTCAATATCTGGAGCCATTCAGTTTTATGCCAAACCGCATTTTTAAAATATTTTTTTTTCTTCACTTATTTTGGTACCTTTGGTACGGATTTGTGAAGGGGTTTGGGACATTTTATTCACAGGTGTGAGCCCTATTTCGCTACAAACACAGTCCAGGAAGTAGATAACTTCTAACACTGCAGGCTGCTAAACCATATACAGAAATTCGCATAGGCTGTATTCAAGAGTAGACATTACTAGTACTCTTTGGTTTCGCTTCCTCATAAATCAACGTCGTACTGCACCGCACGTAGCACTGCACCGCACGTCCTTCACACAATACTTCCCACTCAGTGAGTGGCAAGATTTTCTTATGTATCTCTTTATTGTGCCCTTCGCACAATTACTCCCCACTCAGTGAGTGGCAAGATTTTCTTTTTGTATCTCTTTACCTGGGGCCATCTTCCTCGTCAAGCTTAGCTTATGATGATGGTCCCCTGCATTTCATTTTTATCATTTCCTATTGCTTCCTTTCATATATGATATTCGTTCTTGAAAAAAAAAGAGAAAATGTATGTAAGATCCAAACGTTACGAATATTAGCTGTGTAAATGACTATGTAAGTATTTTGTTGATTTGTTGATTTTGAAATGCAGAAATAAAAACTGAACTGAACTGAACGCAGTCGGAACTTAGTACCGCCTTGGTCGCCATAAAATGTTTCTCACAGCTTTGACATTAATAAAAATAATAGCTTTCCTGTTCAAACTTTCGATCCCAATTAAGGAAAAACATCTAATCGAATAACATTGATGTAGAAATATGGTGCAAATTGATTTCATATCAACCTTCACTGCATTAGTTGGTGAACCGAATTCAGTGAACAGAGATCATTCAATGCTCATAATTCGTAATATGTGTCATCATGGACGTACTGTTGGATTGAGGCAGAGACACACTAAACAAGTATTCCTACTGAATACTGTTAGAGTGATCGTACATGGAGGTGTCATTCTAAAATCGTTTATGTCATATATTATATCAGTGATATTGTATACAATGGCGTGTGCAATAAATAAGACGTTGTCATATCTTTATAATGACTTTGCTGTCGAGTCAAGTCGAGTGCATGACACTCTGTTGAGCTTTCGCGCCTTGTATAGTTGTTCTGTTGTTGTTGTTGTTGTTGTGGTTATTGCTGTTGTCGTTGTCGTCGTCGTCGTCGTCATTGTCGTCGTCGTTGTTTGATGGTGTTCTCCATCCAGGCGTTTTCATTTCTTCACTAATGTTATGACACCCTGAGTCTCACGGTGTGAAATACTAATCCAAAGTCAAAAGGCCTGACAAAGAGCTACACTACCTGAGTGGGATGGCTTTTATCCTTACAAATAGAACAATTTTGGGAACGCTGATGACAAAGCTATGTAAGCTATTAAGCTCAATTATGGGTTATATAAAGTTTATAATTATAGTCAACAGTAAATAAGCAGTAGCAGGGATTCCTAAAATACAGAAACATCGGGATTTCCAAAATATATTAGGTCTTTTCCAGAGACCATAGACATTTCGATTGCTCAAATTCCCATGATTCATGACGAGACAAAATAGCGCTTATTTTAGTCATGTTGAGTCAATGAACTGAATCCCTTAAGTGGACTTTTGACTAGTTCTATATTTTCTGTAACGTGATGAGACTAACAAACTGATATCTTAAAGGGATCGTATATTTTTGGTTGAGACCTAATTTCAGGTTTCTTACATTTTCTTTTGTGAGATAATAAGAAACCTCTTATGAAATATGAAAGAATGTGTTACTCTATGAGGAATTAAACGTTTATTTGATGAAAATTTGTATTGAAATGGCTGAGATATCCAAAAAAGAGCAATTCTATAATAACGGCAAGTGTGGAGCTATAATTCTATAATAAAGACAAGTGTGGGACCCACACTTTATTACGATCGCTTTGTTTTACTTTGTTTTTGGATGTTTCAGTCATTGCAAACCCGACTTTCATCAATAACCTTTTAGTTCCTCTTAAAATGGTATGCTCTGTGCTATATCATAAGTGTTTTCTTGATCTCACAAAAAGTTAAAAGCCCAATTCTCATCTCCATCAATACTGTACCATCCCTTTAAATTTATGTGCGTGGGTACAATAGATGATAGATGATTTTATTACTAAGCCTCAATGGTAGTTGTTGAGTGGATGCTCAGTCTAGGTTTCGCGAACACTTGTAAAAAAAAAAAGAACAAAGGCTTTTCCAAGTATTAACCCATTGAACATCTAGAAATAACAAGGATGCAAAACACACACACACACACACACACAAAATTGTTCAATTAGAGCTCAAGTATTCCCAACCAAGCCCTCTGCTGTGGTGGCTGTATGTAACAAACCAAGAAACACACTTTAACATTTCTTCTTGTGTATACAGAATTAAAGCTTATTTGCCACAATAATTCATGTATATATATATATATATATATATATATATATATATATATATATATATATATATATATATATATATATACATACATATATATATATATAATGCTAAAGATTGATTATATAAGTTGACTGATTTTACCTATTTTGAGCCCTTACATGATATCGGGACGTGCGACTTTTTTGAGGCAGTTTGGATGCACGATCACGAATTTTTGAGTACCAATGATGATAATTAAAAATCTAGAAGTACGTGCTTCTTCTTTTTTTGTTTTATATTGTAACATAAAATGAACCAACAACGAACTTTTACGATTTGTTATATACTTCATACAGTTATGCAAATGGACATGTGACATCCGGTTGTCATGATACTAGTGGACAAACTGGAAACTGCGTGTAGACTTCAAAATCACGAGATAATGAGACAAGGTTTTGAAGTGGTGTCTAAACACTTTCTGTTTAAGTAGAAGCTATATTTATTCATGCAATTTCTCGTCAAACTTTCATTTCCTTTCCCTTTTTCTCTTTTTTTTTGGGGGGGGGGGGGGTATATTTCTTTCTTATTCTTTCTCTTTCGTTACTTGTATCAACACGCTATAAGAATTGTTGCATAGTATGTGTCGAAAGTATCTATATGAGTTGTCTACAATGTACTAGCTGTACTTTTCACGGGACTCATCAATATTTTTCTTTCCTAAGACCATAGAAAATGTAATATATACAAGATGTAAGAAGGTTGATTTTAACTATGTATAATGCTGTTAATACATAATATCAATTACCTTTAATTTTCATGGTTCAGTGAAATTGTACATATTCACGATCATTTTGTTTCCTTTTCTGGTCAGTGGAAGAAGAAAATGAAATAAATGAAATGAAATTGAATTGAATGGTAGCTGACATAATTGCATGAATTATTTTAAAAGAGACATACATATTTTCTTTTACAAAAGCCCACTTCAAGTTCCGTTCCCTCTAGCCCTAATGGTCTGTCTCCCTCTCCAGAGATAGTATGCAAACTATGCAAAGTATGCAACGCTTTGTCACTTCTAAAAACCACATCTCAGCTCTTTCTCGAACTCTTCCTTTCCTGATCAATGTCTGCTATAAATCACACAGCCTCTCTGTTAGAAATCAATGCTGTATATCATCCCTAGTATTTGTACACACCCTTAATCAAGAAACTGTGACTATGATAAAATCTATTTAGACATGTCTTTGGAATAAGAAATATTTATGAATAGTCAAGCCTTGTTTGCTGCCCTCAACGACGGTATCAGCTAATACATGAATCAATAATTAGCTGAACTTGCTGCAATACTGTTCCTTCATGTGATAGCTGAACTATCGGCGTGACAGAGAAGTTTGCATTTAGTAACTAGACCAAATACATGAAAGATTTACCGTAACCCTTGCACTGTGCAACAAAATAATGGAAATGATGTGCTCGTCATGATTATAATTGTTATTGTAGAAGTGCGCTGACACTGATCGTGTCTATCTCTGCCAACCTCACTTTTCTTTCCTCAGGTCATATTATACTAAGTGACACTGCACAACAATCCACACAGAAGTCACGAGATGATTTTCCGGTGGACCTGAAAAACAACAACAACAACAACAACAACAACAACAACAGCATTTAGCAGTCAATTCGGGTGATTTGGGAAATGTGGCTCTTTACAACAAAATTATCCCTAAAAACATATAGCAAGAGATGAAGTAGCTACATAAAGTATTTTTTCAAGATTTTTGTAGACTACTCTTTGTGGGCTTGTTCGGTTTCATGTTCTTTTTCTTTGTTTTTGTTTTGTTTTTGTATTTGTTTTGTTTTTTAAATGAGGTAGGCCTATGTGAAGGTATTCCACTAAAACCCAACATAAACTTTGAAAGGGTTATCATGGTATTTAGAACACTCTCTGTCACACGCAAAGAAGGGGGTTCATTGCATTGAATAAACCATGACATAATCGCATTAAAAAGTGGCATTTCCACATGTTTAATGTTCTATCTTTACTGGTGGAGTGACATTTTAACAATTTGCATTCCAGTCTTGATGAGTTAACAAAAATCATTTATGCTAAACTGACTTCATTAGTGGAAAATATCAACAGATGGAAACAGCCACTTTATAGGCCTGTCCTATATAGGAAGTTAAAATGACTGGTGAACAAGTATGTAACTACTTGGTCAGTTTGCTGTCGATTTGAATTTAGAGCAAACGACGAGAAAACATTAACAATGCACAGAATGAAAGCGTAAGTAACGGAAAAACAATATGGCAGATGGTGTTAGTTAATACATGCTTAATTATGACAAGAGTTTTGCTTTCTGACGATGAATAGATAAGATGACAAACACACCAATTATCGTATCAATGCGAATGATAGATCCCTTGTAATAGAGACTTTAGCTGTGGTGTGAAAGTGATGTGCGTGCTATTGATAAAAAATGACAGCTGAAAAGGGCCAGGTTTAGAAGGAGTGGTGTCTTGAGCGTGATCTTATCTAGGCACAACTTGTCTCAGACAGCATTGCAGTATGAATTACAATTATTTGATATCGGGAGGCATGAAAGTACATGTATGCCACATTAGGAGCTGTGTCTAAGGTGACAAATCTCATTTTTAATTGCATAGAATTCCTTCACAGTTGAAATTCTTTTAAATAGTCCAAGAGAGCATTTCACATTAGGCTATCATCTATTATCACTACAAAAAAAAATACAAACAAACAAAAACAAAGTTAATATCTTCGTTTGCCGGCATGCTTTAAATTAGAATATTAGCTAAGTGTTAGAATAATCACAGAAGGACATAGTGTGCTGAATTTTATCTCAGTTTCGATGAATAAAAAAGAGGAACTTAAAGGGATGGTATACTATTGGTTGAGGTGAGGATTCAGTTTTTAATTTTTTGCGAGATACTTAGAAATCACTCTACGAAATGTTAAAGAGCATACAATTCTAAGAGAAATTCAAAGTTTATTGGATGAAAATCAGTTTTGAAATGGCTGAGTTATCCAAAAGTAAGTTAAAACAAAGCGATCCTAATAAAAGGTGTATCCCACCTTTTATTATGATCGCTTTCTTTTGCTTATCTCAGCCATCTTAAAACCAGTTTTCAACAAGTAAACTTTGAATTCCTATTAGCATTATACGCTTTTTCATATTTCATAACAGGTTTCCATTAAATGGTGAAGTGGTGAAGGTTCAGGGGTTAGTTTCTTCAATTCTTTAATTCTTCTTCCGATATGTTTCTTAATTTACAGATCAGCAGTTTGGATCTTAACAAATTTAACTTGTAGAGGGAGACAAATTGAAGAAACTCATGAATCTCACCTGAGGTTTCCCTTTACCTAAAAAAAAAATACCCCCCCCCCAAAAAAAAGGGGGGGGGGGGAAATACCTGAAGCCCCGTCTAAACCGAAACTGTCTAATCCTTTGAATATCTGGCAAGCAGACCACTGCGGTTGACCACCACGGACTGGCATTGACTGGCATGTCTCCTCTTCTCACGCAATCGTCTGAAAAGTATAACATGGCCTTTCACTTATATTTGTGACCCTGCATCACAAAACCAATCAGATGTCGCCAGACATGAATCTTTAGTTATCAAAGGAGAGGTTTTGAAAGAGCAGGCTCTAAGCTTTAAAATGATGTATAACTCATTTCAAATGGACTCTCCTATTAATGTATCTAATATTGGAAAGAAAGCACACAATCCGGAAAAGTGTGAACGGCGAAAATAGGCTCTGAAGTACAGAGTCTATTCAAGCGCTTAATCTTTTTCAAGCCGTACTAGCTATGCGATACATTATGAACAAGACAAAAAAACAGGAACCGTTTTTTTTTTGTGTACTGTAACTGTAGCAACAATAACAAAAGGATTATTAGATTGAGCTGAAATTGAGCATGCTCAAATTCTCCCAGTGAACCATGCCAAGTTTCAAAGCAGTAGCATTATCCTTTCAAAAGTTATCAGAATTGAACGTGAATAGTATGCAAAGAATTTTCAAGAAATAAAAAAGGGTCTATAAGACATGTCTGATCACACTACTCTACAAAAAAGGGTTGTAGAAACACGGCTGAAAACAAACTTTTCCATTCATACTATGTTAGCAAATTAAGAATAATGTCATGAATGCTGAAGAAGAATAGCTCTTTCAGAAAATAATATGAACTAGAAATGTCGCTTTGGCGACTGGTATGCCTCCGCCATAATGCATGATTTTCCCAATAGGTCTAGATAGTACATGTGGACACTGTGTGATTACATTTTCACAAAATTGGCAAAATATTGGAATGACAAGTTTGTCACAAATGTGTTGAATGTTCACCTTCCTTGACGTAGGTTTAATTGGATGAATAGGAGAGCATGTATCTAGGGATTTAAGGACTTTAACCTGACTTTGACCCATTCATACATTTAGGCATTGAGTAATTTTAAAGGTACAGGTGTGGAGAAAAAGTGCAATTTCTGAATTGAATAGTAAATTGTTACCATTTTCATCTGGCCCTTGACCCTAAAATTCATAAGATAATTACTTTCAGGTAGAACATGCATAATATGTACTAAGTTTCAAGGTAACTTGAGCCACTATCGAGATATGGAGGAAAAAGTTAGTTCAGCACTTTCACTTGATCTTTGACCTTTTGACCTTTGAGGCAAAAAGAGAAAAAAAAAAACTTTCCAGAGAATTTCTATTAGGTTACACACGCATACACCAAGTGTAAAAAAAATAACCCTGCTGGCATTGCATAAATATGAGGGTAATAGTAAAATTTTGAAGTCTTGCACTTGACCTTTGACCCCTGACCTTTGACCCCATAAACCCTACATTCTCTAGATAATCACTTCCAGTCCGTACATGTATATACTATGTTCAATGAAGATACCTTGAACAATTTTCCAAGGTACAGAGAAAAAAAAGAAGTTTTAATATTTTTACTTGACCTTTTGACCTTTGACCTTTGACCTCATGACCCAAACTTTCACCAGAGAATCTTAATTGGGTAAAACATGTATACACTAAGTTTCAAGAAAATATCTTCAGGCATTCAATAGATATGGTGGAAATAGTGAAATTTTATGTATTTGACCTTGACCTTTTGACCTTTGACCTTGAGCATGTGCACCCAAAAGTTGATAGGCACAACTTCACCCCCTAATACACATACATGCCAAGTTTCATTAGGATACCTCAACAGGTTTCGATAGTCACCTTGTCCACAAAATTCATTACGGACGGACGGAAGGACGGACGGATGGAAGGACGGACGGACGGAAGGACGGACGGACTGACGGACGGACGGAAGGACGGACGGACGGACGGACGGACAACCCGAAAACATAATGCCTCCGGCACCACTTCGTGGCGGAGGCATAAAAACTGATGATGGACTAGGTTGATCCGTTTCTGTGGGCCCATTGGCTCAATTTGAGATCCCTTTCCGCTATGAATACCGCCTGAAAATTTTTGGGAAATCCATCATGGCGTTTTCAAAAAGATGAAAATGTCGGAAAAAAGTTTACGCACGACGGACACCGGACGATGAATGCTCTCATTATCTCTCTTGAGCTTTTGGCTCAGATGAGCTATAATTTTCCTCAGCGCCGTGCGCAGAGCAGCGTTTTAGATGCATTATGTGGGATAGCTCAGGGAACAAACTTGCACCGGTTTTTGGCTGCATAAGAACTCACATGACGTTCTGTCTTTATCCAGGGTTATTCTTTGTTGAAGATTTCTTGCCTTTTTCATTGTGTGACCATCACATTGAAGCCTTGCAGAAGTGAACCATGACTCATGTAACCGCAAATCAGTAAAATTTAGAGATTTTAACTCTTTTTAAGCTGAATTATAGCCAAGAAAACACGGTAACAATGGAAAAGCAGACAAATAACTCCAAATCTTATGGGAACTGCGACACCAGCGAGACAGTGGCACCAGGGAATCCCACAGTGCATCTGTAACACGGCTCCCAGCGTGCGCAAAAGTTTTCTGTCCATTGGCGATACCGAGAATTAAGGCAATTCTTATTAAGACAATTAATTACTGCAGACTGAAACTTAAGAATAAATGACCTGAAGTTCAAGGGCAACCCCCCCCCCCCACAAATTAAGGAAACAGGTCACAAAATATAAGGGGAGACCATCATCATAAGCAAACGCTTGGCAAGGACCTCAGAAATAGTTGTCATACAGTACAATATGACACATTAAAGGAACACAGGAGTCAACACCTACTGAGAGGAGAAAAAGATAATAAAGTATAAAAGTACAGTGGTGCATATAATACAAACACGTGAAGAGTTTGTGTCAAGATGAGTTGTGTGTATGAAATAGTGAATGTGTTTTTTTATGTTCATGTTTGTGGGGTACGGTGAGTTCGGGACCCTCTTTTTTTTTAATTATGTGATTTAGAGGGGAAAGAGATGAAAAGCTACACGTTAACGAAATGGCTTCGTCATTACAAATAATAATATTTACTTAGCATCATATCTTCATCCGCTTGTCCTTCATCCCTCGTGCAAGGGTGTGACTTTTCTAACATACGACAATTCTCACATGAGCATGACTACAGAGAATATTTAAAGACAGTTTGAAAATAGATGACGTTATCAAGAAATAGAAGCAAAGTTCTAGGTCAGGTGTCTGGGAATGACGTACAATGTGAGAAAAAGTGCTAATAAGAGAGAGAGAAAAAAAAAAGCGGCAAAAAGAGAAGGAGGGAGATAGAAGGGAGAGAAAAGCAATAAGAGAAAAGGCAGAAGAGAGAGAGAGAGAGAGAGAGAGAGAGAGAGAGTGATATAAAACGACAACAGGATGAAAATGGTTTTACGCAATGCTTCGGGAGTTATGCGACCTTTTGGGGGGATTTTGTGTGTGTGTATCTGTTTCATGTTCTGTCTTTAATACAATTTCTTGTTTTTGTTGGGTTTTCATTACAAGCAGATGAGAGAGAAAAAACAAAACTAAGGCAGATTCCGGAACCGTGGCTGAAGTCAAGCCAGCGATCGATTTTGTTGCTGGAGATCAGGAGGGTTGAATCCCATATGTCGTATCGATTTGTTTTTGTCTAATTTCATCTTTGAGTTTTCATTCATTTTACTGAGAGAGGCGCAAGCACTGACCTTCGCCATGATGTTTCATAAAGTGACTCTTTGTCTCCCGAGACGGCTGTGGTGTGTGATGCTTAGTATTGATTTTCACCATTCATCCGAAGCTTCAAAAGAGAGGGCAGGGAGGAGGTGAGAGTTGCAAAGTTTGACGTATTTATTGCTTGTACATTTAGTACGACTCCGTGTTTAATGAATTGAATATAAGTATCGTATATGCATATATGTAAAGACATATACATATAGATAGATAAATAAATAGGTAGAAGTGCCTATGGCATACATTCAGATCATACAAGTTTTACATCAGAAAAAAAAAACTTTGCCAAATGTCACGTGATCTTTCTGAGGTTACCACAAGATGACATTGAGTGTATATAAAAGTACACGTGGTGTGTCTCCTGTTTCAAATTGTCTCCAATTCGTGCTTTTTACCGGACAGTATAAACTTGCAAGTTACCAGGTAAGTAACGCACTATCTCTTACTTTGAAAAAGATACAGTTCATTTGGGTAACCATCAAGACCTGAAAGCAACTTTGGTCAGCGAAATCGAGAATTTATACCTACGATTTGTAAGAAGAAAGTATTCATGATTTCCGGTGAAATAAATCTTCATTTCTTATTAAGGTGCGAACGTGATGAGAACTCTATACATTTTGTGCAAACCAAGTGATATACAAATAAAGTATTTTCCTTGACATTATAGGATGATAATATGTGTGTAATGATTGTACAGCTGTATTGCAAAAATGGTGCATCTTCAATAATAGTTAACGACTTCGTTTAGAACCACCATAGAAAAAAAAAAAAAAACTTTTTTGAAGTCCAAATCAGCAAGCACCTGAGATGAGATCATCACATTAAATCCGGAGTACTCATTAACAATTTTTTGATTCATGATTACGTTAAGATTATAAAGCTGTTGCTGGCAAGTACTGCTTACATGGAGTTTTCGTGGGTGAAAAAACAAAACAAAACAAAGATGGGTATAACTAGAGAGAAGGAAACTTAATGAATTCAGAACAACTGCTACAATATTTCGTAAACTTTAGTCCTATACGGTCCAACATCAGATGTTATACATTGGAAATATGTCAGAATACACGAAATTCGCTTTAAAGTGTTGATACCAGAAAATGGCCCAGTGTGTATCTTGTCTTATGGGGTTTGTGACTTTCGGTCACACGTGGCAACAAGCTCACTCGTGAATTTGGTAACTTTTAAAAATGCAATTGATTAGATAACTAGTGTCCTGAGTTATAAAAATTAGCTTTGAAAATGTGTTTCACATTTCTTTTTTCATCGTGATTACGGAGATGTTGGAAATATTCTCCAAAAGATCGAGAAATTTAACATCGCGAAATCTTTGCGATCTTTTGTCGTGCGGTCACACTGGCAGCCAAACTTGAATCAAGAAATTTGGGTCATTGGTACGCACTCGCAAGAAAGAAGAAAAAGCGCGTCGTCCGATGGCTAGTGATTGTGATGTAACAATGCACATCTGTACATGGCAATGGCCTCGCGCTTCGGAGACACCGCCCGCAAACAGATCGAGAAGTGTGTCGAGGGTGAGGGAAGTACCCCTATAGTTGGAGTGGGACATTTCGCGAGAAGTTTGCGAGGAGTTTCGCAGGGAGTTTGCGGTCACATTGGCAAAACTTTGAGATCTTAAAGATCGCGAACTAAATCTTCTCGATATCTTGCCAGTCTGACCGCTCCTTATGTGTACTGAACATGATACTGATTTGTTGATGTTATAGGTAAATAAGTATCAAACTTTGTCAATACCAAATTGAAACAAGCCTACAGAAAGTAACACTTCGAGTTCCTTGGGCAGGGTTTTTGATCCTTTGATACATTAATCTTAGTGATAAGTAGAAAAAATGAAAGTGGCCAGTATTTTGATCACACGTATTGTTCCGGCAGATTATTTGCCTTATTATCAATCTTTGAGATAGTTTCGTAAAGTAAAATGAAAACCATCTCAAATGTCTCTGATTTTTTTTTCAAAACTTCTATCCAAAACATATCTCGGTAAACATTTGATTATTTCCCAGAAATGGCATTGATATTCTGGGCAATGTCCGTGCCATCCCTGCTTCAGTATGTTGGTTCAACCTGTACTGGCATGTCCCCTCTGACCGTCGCCAATACTTCTTTAAGTGATATGCCGCAAGACCAGACGTCCTCAGAGGTCAACCTTAATGATGAAGCTATTGCAGTAACATTTGATAATGGGTCCAGACTGCCATCACTTGAGTTCAGTTCCGAGACAGTATCAGCAGCAGCAGCTGCCACATACGGTTGGGCGTGGCACCCGATTGTATGGTCACCGTGGACGGTTATGGAATTGGGATGTGCCATTCTCGGAATGGCAGGGAACGGCGTAGTTATATTGGTGGTGTTCAAACGCCGCAATGCTAACCGGTCCACGGATATCCTCATAGGAGCCCTAGCCTGGGCCGATTTTTTTACGTCTCTCTTCATCGTTCCGTGGCCAGAAGCGAGCCTGGTGCCCAATTCGCTGCTGGGACACATTTACTGCAAAATCATGTACCCTAGTGTCCTGAAGTGGGCATCCATCTCGGCATCCATCTACACTCTTGTGGGGATTTCCCTCGACCGGTACCTTGCCATTGTTTTCCCGCTAAAATTCACACGCATAGTCACCAAGGGAAGGCTTACCGTCTGCATCATCACCTCGTGGACAGTCATCTTGGCTGTAACGCTCTGCGAATGTGTTTTTCCCGCTCGCTTCGATGAGTCATTGCAAAACTGCGTCTATGATTACGGTTCCAGAGCGGCACAGCTATCGTATGGATGCTTCGTCTTCATCTATCGCTTGGTGTTCCCTGCGCTGACGATGTTCATCACTCAGTTGCTGATTGCGTCCTCTCTCTACCGTCAGTCGAAGCGTTTCAACAAGGTCGATTCCTCAAGAACAACAGGATCAGCCGCCCACCTGGTAGCAAGAGATCGTGTCATCAAGATGATGCTCCTTGTGATCATCATCTATGTCATCTGCTGGGGACCAAACCAACTCTTCTTCATGGGCATCAACCTCCGCATTATTCCCTTCACCTTCTTCGACACGCCTCTGCATAGGTTCCTTACACTGCTTGCGTTCATGAACTCCTGTGCCAACCCTTTGATTTACGCTGCGCGCCACCCTCAGTTCAGAGTCGCCGTGCGAGAGCTTTTCGTATTCGGAGTATCCACAAACGTGCCTGTCTTTGGCGACGGAGAACAGAGTGATGAATCCCAACAAACTGATTTATCGACAGTGGCTTAAAACACAAGTGATATAGCTTATCAGTTTCTTCTTAGGTTAACCCTTTCCCCTCCCGGTCTTTCTTGTTAATCTTCTATTGTCCCTGTCATGTGTTTCTTTAGGTTTATTTATCCGCAGGCTTTTTGACCCAAAGATCTTCATGATCAATGGTCCAGGACTGATAGCAAAGGTATTCAACTAGGGTATTTTTGAGGTAGCAGAGCGTGGTTGTTTATCTCAATGAGTTCATTATTTTCGATCATTGCGCATCTCGCAATTTTCACAGTAAGCAGACAAGTTAACAACAACATAAAGACTTCCTAAGCGTAGACATGTGATTGATTTCAATCTCTTGGCGTGCAAATGCCGATATTTCTTTTTTCATGTACTTAACATGCGTTCCTAACAAATCTTCTGAAAGAGAGTTTCTCACCCTTCCCCTCCCCCCCCCCCCTTTGTTCCGTCAATAGAGATATGAAGACTCACAGATGTATCGTAGAATGTCTGCAGCTGCAACTATCGAGCCAGTTCCCCTTTCTGAGTATCGCAACGATTATCAATGATATCTCTATGAACGGTTGTCACGCAAAAAAAAAAAAAAAAATAATAATGCCTCACATATTTTCTGAGATGAAATATTAATCGTTTCGGTTGCGACGAACTAACGAGTAAACTAAACTGTCGCCTTGCTAAAGGGTTGATAAATATGCTACCTACAGTGATCGATTACCTATTTCACGGAGTTTGACTGATTAATGACTTCTGTTGATTTTTTTTTTTAAACCAGTATCTGCGGTCCAATAGCTATCATAGAAACTCATCGTGTCATAGCATGCAGTTAAGGTCCCTTTTCCATAGTATGAGACTGTTACTTGCTGCTAAAGTCATATTTTTTTTTTTGTCGGAAAACAAGGAAATGTGTATGGAATAAATTTAAATGACTCTCAATGTTTATTCACCAGTGAAGACATGGTCACTAGTACATACCACTTATTACATGAACATTTGTTTTTTTCCGATCATGGTAAATATTCGTTCATTTGCATCGTGTTATTCATAGTGTCAATTTTTTTTTTTTCGCAGTGATTTCAATTATACATATTGTATTAACCTTTACTCTTTTGTCCTCTTTCTCTATCTCTCTGTTGAAATGGTCACATTCTCTTTTCAACGCTTAGAGACTTGTAATATTCGATCGAATCATATATCGCACGTATTGTATATCATGGTACTTTATATAATTGACTGTTCATCACATAGTTCCCAAGTTACTGCACACTGCGTCAGTAAACCAGTTTAATATGCACCGATGCACTGTGGAGGATTTACCTTCCCATGTGATACAATTAACTATGTTATCAAAATAATCGATTGTCATGTTTATATCAAAAATTATGGATAGATTATCATTGATAAATTGGTTACAGCTCATTATTCCGAAGGTTGTTATTCCGAAGGCTCTTTAATCCGAAGATTTGTCATTCCGAAGGTTCATTGTTCCGAATTTCATTTTCGGATTAACGAATCTTCGGAATAACGAACCTTCGGAATACCGCCACAAATGTTCGGATTAACGAACCCTCTTTCATTTTCGGATTAACGAACCACTACGTATAGGGAATTTGTGTGTTTCGGATTAACGACCCTTCGGAATAACGAACCTTCGGAATAGCGAACCTTCGGAATAACGAACAGCACCCGATAAATTGTAGCCTTACATAATTGGCATGTATAGCTGAGCTGCACAGTATGTATTTATTTTCGTTTAAGACTATGGAGATTTCATGTACAAGGCTTGTTTGAGAAGTTCAAATAGGTATTATTTGGATCAAACATGTTCACTTGCCGGGTTAGAATATTCACAGACTTAATATTGTAATGCTTACATTATGTTTCAAACAGTGCATAACCTTCATGCTGTTTATTAGTAGTAATAAAAACAACAGCTGCAGTACAGTACTTGTAAATGTCGATATTAGCGAGCTTTCGCAGGCACGTCGCAGCCGGTAGTTGAGTGTGCCTTGTGCAAAATTTGCTTCTGCGCATGATCAAATCCGAGAAATGTCCCGTCCTGGGGAAAACGAGTACAGTGCTCGGCCAAAATAGCCTTCGTTCGGTCCCGATGCTGGGCAGGATTGTCCCCATACCTCCGTCCTATGAAACAGGAAAGCGAAACTGCTTAGATATGAGGACAGGAGTCCGAGTGCGGCAACTGTGTTGTAGCGAAAACTCCCTACTGCACGATGCATGCATGTTAATGATCTATGAGTGATGATACATTATGAAAACTAATAAAATGCCCACAGACGTTGTTCGAGCATGTCGGGATGCACATTTATTATCGAAAAAGGTCACATGATCGGCGCTAAAAGAAAACATTGTGGTTGTCACTTAGACAGGTGGTCGAAGTAGACATGTTTCGGTAGCTATTGCCTTACACCGACTTTTTACGATATTAATGCCCGATATGTCTGTGCATCAGGGAGATATGGTTCATATTCATACAATTCATAAAAGTCGTTTGTGTTTGTTTGTTCTTTGGAATGATAACAGTTTCAGCTGCAGTAGACAATTTTCAACAGGATTAGTTTGGTGCAACAGCCAACGTATTTATGGCAAACTGGGTGTCATAGACCAATGTTTGATATATCATTCTTTAGATACAATTGTACTATGACGAAGACGAATCATGCAGCTGACATTGTGAGGTTTCAACGACGATTTATTCACACATCTTAATCAATACTGCAGTGGTGATGTACTTTAATAGTTGACACAACTCCTTTCTCTCTCTTTCTTTATTATTATTATATATATATATATATATATATATATATATATATATATATATATATATATATATATAATATATACATATAAATATATATTATGTAATACAACAATAGGTGTTGACCCTTTATAGTTCGAAAACTGTACATCAGATAACACTGTCATTGATATGAGTAAAAGCTGAATTGTGCATAATTTGGATGGGGTTGATTCGAACATGAGAGCATGAATCAGTTTCGTTAAATCCATGATTAATTTCCAGATTTTTGGTCAAATTTGAAAACTCTGTACAAAATTGAACTTTACAGAAGAACCAATGATGTGTATGTGAGTGTCTGCACACAATGACCCTGAACAATAGACATAAATACCACGAATACCACCGTTTCAGCGCTCTGCTGACTAGGCATCTGGGTTCTTGCTCCAAGGCACATGATTGATCTATTCACAATTCATGATGTATTGTCCTGGGCACTGCTAGTTGGCTTGTGCCGAAAGGGTGGGTTGGGTGGTGGCGCGTCGCGTTAATGGGAACACCACCTTCGTCCAAAGCCCCCCCCCCCCCCCGGTTTTGCCGAAAGGGTGTGTTGGAAGCGTTGGGTCGCGTCGCGTTGACTGGAACCCCACCCTTCGTCCAAAGCCTCCCCCCCCCCCGTTTTGCCGAAAGGGTGCGTTGGTACTTTTTCTCGTGTAATAAGTTTATTAAAAGACGAGTTTTGAATTCATATTTAACCTTCCAACAACCATTTCAAAGAGGCTATCGTCCGGATCGGTTTACACTCTATTACCACTTGGTCTACAGCCGTAACGGTTGGTCTAATAGACTGTTTAATATCAGTTGGTCTAATAACCAGTTGGTCTAGTCATCATTTCGTCCAATGACTGTTTGGTCTAATTGTTATTTGGTTTAATTACTATTTGGTCTACAGTCAATTCGTCTAATAATAGCCATTTGGTCTATTTTTTGGTCTAACACCAATTTATATCATCAAATACCTATTTGGTCTATTATGAGTTGGTCTAATTCCATTTCGTCTAATCATCAAATGGTCTAAAATAAAACCAAATTTGTTCAATATAAATTTGGTGTACACATCATTAATTTTGGTCCATTGCCCAGTTGGTCTAGCCTCTGTCTATCATCATTTAGTCTACACCCATTTAGTCTAATAACCATTGATCTTATTGTCATTTGGTCTAACAGCCAGCCTCCTGGTCTAATCAGGTACCATTTGGTCCAATCATCGTTTCGTGTATATAACCAACTGGGCTATTTTATTATTATTATTATTATTATTATTTATTTATTTATTTTATTTATTTATCTTTTTTTTTTTTTGGGGGGGGGGGGCCTTTTTATTGATGGGTACACCCGGGGCCCCAGACAGAAGCCCCAAATATGGTGCTATTCAGCTGAAAAGGGTCACGGCTAATTTCTTTTGCAATGGAAGTAGTTCCCATCAGAGATATCCAAAACACCAATGCCAGCTATCTTATCCTGTACGGGGCCCCAGACAGTAGACCCAAAGTGCCATACCCCCTGTAGGCCCTACGTACAAACACACACAAACATTGATTTTATTCAGCTGAAAAGAGTCAAGGCTAATTTCTTTTGCAATGGAAGGAGTATCCATCAGAGATATCCAAAACACCAAAGCCAGCTATTTTATCCTGTACGGGCCCCCCAGACAGTAGCCCCAAAGTGCCCCCCCCCCCACACACACACACATTAGTTTCATTCAGCTGAAAAGGGCCGCGGCTAATTTCTTTTGCAATGGAAGTAGTACCCATCAGAGATATCCAAAATACCAAAGCCAGCTATTTTATCCTGCACGGGGCCCCAGTCAGTAGCCCCAAATTGCTAGTTCCCATCAGAGATATCCAAAACACCAATGCCAGCTATCTTATCCTGTACGGGGCCCCAGACAGTAGACCCAAAGTGCCATACCCCCTGTAGGCCCTACGTACAAACACACACAAACATTGATTTTATTCAGCTGAAAAGAGTCAAGGCTAATTTCTTTTGCAATGGAAGGAGTATCCATCAGAGATATCCAAAACACCAAAGCCAGCTATTTTATCCTGTACGGGCCCCCAGACAGTAGCCCCAAAGTGCCCCCCCCCCCCCCCACACACACACACATTAGTTTCATTCAGCTGAAAAGGGCCGCGGCTAATTTCTTTTGCAATGGAAGTAGTACCCATCAGAGATATCCAAAATACCAAAGCCAGCTATTTTATCCTGCACGGGGCCCCAGTCAGTAGCCCCAAATTGCTCCCTTCCCCCTCCTCCCCCCCCCCCCCCCCCACACATTGATTTTATTCAGCTGAAAAGGGTCATGGCTACTTTCTTTTGCAATCGGAAGTAGTACTCATCAGAGATATCAAAAACACTAAAGCCAGTTATTTTATCCTGTAGGCCTACTTGGCCGCAGACAGTAGCCCCAAAGTGCCCCCTATACACACACATACACACACACACACACACACACACACACACACACACACACACACACACACATAAGTTTCATTCAGCTAAAAAGGGTCACGGCTAGTTTCTTTTGCAATGGAAGTAGTACCCATCAGAGATATCCAAAATACCAAAGCCAGTTATTTTATCCTGTACGGGGCCCCAGACAATAGCCCCAAACACGGGTAATTTCTTTTTGCACTGGAAGGAGTACCTATCAGAGATATTCAACACACCAAGGCCAGTTATTTTATCCTGTACGGAGCCCCAGACAGTAGCTCCACAGTGTCCCATCCATTATACCTGTACTGTGAATCAGCTGAAAATGGTCTTACAAATTCTTTTGTAATGTAAATATCAGGGCCTACTGAACAGAGATATCACAAACACCAAAAGCATGTCATCTTATCCTGTATACGGGGTCCGAGAGGTTACAGTAGCAACACACCCAAGAAATTTGCAAAGGAAGCATACTTCTGTATAGTGCACAACCGAGATGACCATATTACGAAAACCAGTCATTTCATCCTCCCCCACATAATTATTATGACATCATTTAGCTGAAGAGAGTCATAGTTGTTTTTCTTTTACAATCGAAATAGGCCTTAGTTTACATCATAGATACCCAAAACATCAAAGCCAGTTAGGTTTTCCCAGCCAATTTCGCACTTTTGTCGGTTCATTTGATAGAAGGTTCGAATTCGTAAAATGGGTATTCAAATTGGCTGGTACCCTACGTTCATTCAAATTCGCCTTGAATTGCCGAAAAGGGTATTTCAGTCATTAAATTTCGCGAAAGACAGTCAAATTCCAAACGTGTTCATTCAAATTTACATCATGCTATTTCTCTTTTTTTTAAAGGTGAGAACATTTTAACGTGTCTTTCTATATGTGTTTTTGTTTCATCTGTAATTTACTGTTATAAAGCAGTAAAAGTATCATATTTTTTTATCTAGTATAACTGGATTTGGTTGTTCCGTAACGCTCCTTCTCTTTCATACATGCATGTCATTATAGGCCTATACGTGTACCAGTAATGCAGATTGACTTCATTTTTTTATAGTCATGACAGCACAATAGATACAGACGTATATCTCTAGAAGACTTAGAAAAAAAAAAAACAAACATTTGAGGATCATAACCTTGACTTCCTGGAACTGGCCAACCGCTCGTAATAAAGCGCTCGTAACGGCCAGATAATTTGTGGCTTCTTTCTTCTTCGGATTCAATAAGCATGTAAAAAAAAACACAAAAACAAACAAACAAAAAAAAAACTGTTGTCAAAGTCTCTTAAACGAATACGAAAACATGAAACGTTATGATGCTTACAAAACAATAACTACGATGGAAGAAAATAAGAAAAGAGGTCAAGCATGAACATATCTGTTTAATTGACTGAAGAACATGTTAAATTAGATGCCCAGAAATCAATTTAAATGAACGAGCGCAGCAAATACGTGATCACGTGACTATATCATTATGAATTTATGAATGAACGGATAGTGGAATGGTGCTTGTCTTATATATGAATTTCAGTTGAAAAAGTGTTGTTTAGAATAAGGTTAGAGGTAATGTGAATGTTTCAAAATGAATTTGAATGAAGAGATCATGACGTTGAACTACCATGTCATCTAGGCTAAATTTTTGCTAAATTTAATTCGGCATTAAAGAATTGGATTAAAAGAGGTGCGAAATTGGCCCGGATGCAGGGCCCTTGACAGGTCAGGTATAGCCCCCCGGTATTCCCACCCCATATGAATTAAGCGTTTTTAGGTGAAAAGAGTCATGTATGCCCATTTTCCTTGGCAGTGGAATTAACAGCTGAGATACCTAAAACACAAACCTATCCAGTTATTTTTATTCTGTAAGGGGTCCCCAGCCAGTAGCTGGAAAGTGCTCCCGTATTATTTTATTCTAAGTGAAAAGAATCACGACTATAATTTCTTTTGCAATGGAAGTAGTACTCAACGAGGTATCAAAAACACCGAAACCAGTTATAGCTGTACGGGGCCCCACGGAGTGTTCCTAAAGTGTCCCCACATGTAATTCCATTATCAAGATCTGCATCCCGATCTATTCAATCTGTCAGATCGGGAGAGAGCGGCAAAAGTGTACGGGGACCGGGAGCATCGTAGCAGCAGCGTTTTGGTGATGGGGTTGGATCTGGCAATTTTACAGTTCGGGAAGAAATTTTGAACTTGTTCAAAATTTCTTCCCCATCTCTCCATCAAGATTGACCTATTTTGAATCGTAGCTCAAACGGGGAGAGAGCAGTGACAGTGTAAATACCGCAGGATGAGCGTAACAATTCCAGGTTTTTCTGACCGTAGTAGCAGCGGCACAAGAACGGGAAGTAGTCTAAACTAGACACCGACGTGGTCCCGCTGCTGCGCCGCTTTCTTGATCAAAGCACGACCTTCCCGCTTTAACGAGGCTCTCACTAAGTTCTCTACTCTCGTACAAAAAAATCAAGGCCTGTTCCTACGACGCTTCACTCCTGTTTCGATAACGCTGTTGGCCGCTTTAGCTACGCTGTTCCTACGCTTTCCCAAACTCAATTACGCATGTCTTCCGCTCTCGCCACTGGCTCTAAAATCGAACGTAGCCGATACGCTGGAAATTGTTTGCCAGAACAGCAAAACTGATGATGAGGAGGAGGACGTTGTCGTTGTCGCGAAAATGAAGACGAAGGAGCGCATATTTAAGAAGAAGAAGAGATGAAGACAAAGAAGAGAAGAAAGCAAAGCACTTTGGAGCTACTGTCTGGGGCCCCGTGCAGGATAAAATATCTGACTTTGGTATTTTGGATATCCGATGGGTACTACTTCCATTGCAGAAGAAATTAGCCGTGACCCTTTTCGGCTGAATGAAACCAATGTGTGTGTGTGTGTGTGTGTGTGTGTGTGTGTGTGTGTGTGTGTATGTGTGTGTAGGGGGGGGGGGGGGACTTTGGGTCTACTGTCTGGGGCCCCGTACAGGATAAAATAACTGGCTTTAGTGTTTTGGATATCTCTGACGAGTACTACTTCCGATTGCAAAAGAAAGAAGCCATGACCCTTTTCAGCTGAATAAAATCACTGTGTGTGTGTCTGGGGGGGGGGGGGAGGGGGTAAGGGGGCAATTTGGGGCTATACTGTCTGGGGCCCCGTGAAGGATAAAATAACTGGCTTTGGTATTTTGGATTTCTCTGATGGGTACTACTTCCATTGCAAAAGAATTTAATTAGCCGTGACTCTTTTCAGCTGAATGAAACTAATGTGTGTGTGTGTGGGGGGGGGGGGGGGGCACTTTGGGGTTACTGTCTGGGGCCCCGTACAAGATAACATAGCTGGCTTTGGTGTTTTGGATATCTCTGATGGGAACTACTTCCATTGCAAAAGAAATTAGCCGTGACTCTTATCAGCTGAATAAAGTCAATGTGTGTGTGTGTGTGTGTTGTACGTAGGGCCTATAGGGGTAGGGCACTTTGGGGCTACTGTCTGGGGCCCCGTACAGGATAAAATAGATGGCTTTGGTGTCTTGGATATCTCTAATGGGTACTCCTTCCATTGCAAAAGAAATTATCCTTGACTCTTTTCAGCTGAATAAAATCAATGTATGTGTGTGTTTGTACGTAGGGCCTATAGGGGGTGGGGCACGTTGGGGCTACTGTCTGGGGCCCCGTACAGGATGAAATAGCTGGCATTGGTGTTTTGGATATCTCTGATGGGTACTACTTCCATTGCAAAAGAAATTAGCCGTGACCCTTTTCAGCTGAATAACACCATATGGGTGGGGCCCTTTGGGGCTACTGTCTGGGGCCCCGTACAGGATAAATAGCTGGCATTGCTGTTTTCATGACAAGTACACCCAAAGGAACAATATCCACCAGCTTTTGTTCGTGACCCCCTTCGGCTGAATAAATCCATTTTTCGGGGCCCCTTTTTGTGGCCCCTAGGCTTACGGTACAGGATGTGACTTGCCAGCAATTCATTTTTTTTTTTTTTTACCCTTGGCCACATCCCTATATGATGACACCATCAAAAAGTGTGACCCTTTTCAGCTGAATAAATCCTCTGGGCCCCCGGTCTAATAAAGAGATAAAACGTTAATCTATTTTTGCCATTTCATAATTTTGTGTGTTCATTTCCATCTAAGAAGATGACTGGATAGCCCATATTCAACTACGCTAAGCTGGTCTTCCATGGGGTCCAGTTGGATGTGAGGTGGGACCACTTCACCGGGTTAAACACCCTGCTCTTTGCGATGAATGAATGAAGCGGGATCTTTTACGCGCATAAGTTGTGACTCTCTCATACACGGGACCTCCTTTTTATGTCCTATCCGAGGGACAGAGTGTTTTTGCCTCTTGCTAGAGGGGACGGTATAATTACACACAGCATTGCTCAGCCAGACTCGGGTTCAAACCCGGGTCCCTAGGATAGTGAGGCAGACGCGCTACCGACTGAGCCAACTCACCGTCCACTTCATTCATGTCTGTCATTGTGTTATAAACTGGTCATTTGTTATCATTAGGGAACTTTAGATTTTGACGCGCGGACGTTTGAGCCGACGCTTGCGCTGGACGTTCTCCTTTCCCCGCGTCGTGTGGAAAAGTAGCTTTAGATTACACTGGGACGCAACGTATAAAAAACAAAATCGCGCCCCCATATGATCAGTGCATGAAGAAGCTCTCTACGTCGCAAACTGTGAAAATAGCCCAGTACGCGTAGTCTTCTTCTTGCTTATGAGGCAGCAGCAGCTAAGTAATGTCCCTCAATTGTTGTAGCCAAGTTACAGTCTGTGGAGTAGGGTGTGTCAGGTCCATGTTGTCAGGAGGGCGGAGATCAGGGCACTCACTCAAGATGTGTTGAGCCGTCTGTTCTGGTGAACCACACTGGCAAGCTGCTGACGGGCGTAGCCCCCAACGATGCATGGCTGCATTGAAACGCCCAACTCCCGTTCGAATCCGATTTAGAGACACCCACTCACTCCTTGGGAGGTTTGCTCCTGGGGGGACAGATGTATTGGGCGTGACAACGAGTTGGGCAGGTCGTTGGGTGTCTTCCCAGCTTGTTCTCCATGTCTGGCAGATGTTGAAGTCTGATCCTCTCAGCGTTGCTGCATGGCGGGAGAAAGGGCGGCGAGACTTCAGTCAGTACGCGTAGTGAAAAACTCAGGCGACGCAAGCTAAAAATAGATTGACTTTACGCGCGCTACTGCGCACGCTCAGAACATGTTTTTTTCCTTTGAACGTCCGCGCGTCTAAAACCTAAAGCTCCCTATTGTTATCTTGAGAGGCATTTCTAAATGGAACTTTTACTTTTGAGCCTTGGAAGACAAAAACGAATGTGTTCACCCATGTGCAAATTTTCCCTTTATATCAACCTACGAGGTTGATAGCCAATTAAATTACCTTCAATATGGTACATGATACATTGATTTTCATCAAAATATTCTATGAAAAATATGAACTCGAAAAAGTGTTTACTTTTTTTTTTTTTTTTTTTTTTGCTGAGTGGATATGTGTCTGAGTGTGTGTGTGCGTGTATTCCAATAAGAGATAAAAAGAGTAAACTATTCATATCGTCTGCAGCCGGAACTATCAAACTACACTTGTAGTTCCCTTTTAGAAAAGAGTCCAAGTCTCGAAGGTAATCAAGGATTTTTTTTTTTAAATCATCGTCAAACTGAAAGTATTTATTCATGCCTAGTATCTCATATGATTGCTTTTGTGTTTTTATCTTATGAGGAGAAAAAAATTATTTTCGAGTCCGAGTAATAAGTTCCGACCAATAAAAGATATTGCCAGGATGTGTATAACGTATGTCCGCCTTGGCTATACTAATTCTATTTTCATTAGGTAGCAGTTTGCGATGAATTAATCAAACCTTAACTGATCTGCAACCTTGCATAAGACATGATACAAAAATTTTTACTAACATTGACAGATCGATCACAATGCATCCTTTAAATCAAATAATAATAATGGCATGTTACCAGGAAATAATACCACAGGAGGGACCATGAAATATTGCCACTATTGTGACTTCTTCGTTTTTATAGATTTATAAGCTCATAAATAGCAATATCTTCGATAAAGGATTGTTTAAAGATAATAAAAAGTTTTGGTACCTCAAAAGTTTCCATGAATTTCCTTGTCTTATTTTGTGTTTTAGGTTAAAGTACCTTTCATATAACTAACACTGTGAGACTTACTCGCCCCAAAGTGCTCTCATGTCTTAGTAATCATGCAATTAACTGCGACCAGCAGCCCCATATGCATAGCGTAATGGGGCTTCGCATTGTAGTATTCAGGATCATGAAAGATTTAGTATCACGGGTAAATATCAACGTAAAATCCAAAAATTTCTTTAATTTGAAGACTTACCAATTAAGTTGAAGTATTGAAAACAGGCTTCGGGCAACGTTTGGTTTTGCCAATAGTCCCTTTCTGTTCGAATTGATGACTAATTTTGACTCGGTCGAGAGGACCTTGGGAGAGCAATATACACTAAATACTACGGCCAGCGCATTGGCACACATCACATACGCACAAATTTTAAATCCATGAACGGATAAGATGTTTGTGTGCGCATGCGCTGGCCGTCAATTCGGTGGATTCCAAGTACCGGTGCGCCACCTATCGGTTGTAGCGGACAGGCCGATTTTCAACTTTGGGGTCGACATCGCGCTATGCAGCTAGAGCTACGCTGCAGCGCAGCAGACAGTAGCTGCATGCGCAATGCACTGTTTACTGTACAATAACTGTACTGGCCTATTGCCTGGCGATCGGTATACGCGGTAACTAGAGGTAGACGTCTACGGCGTTACGGTCACGTCGCCACAAAGCACAGCGGACAAAAAAATGGCAGACCCCCCAAACCTAGATGGACTAGGGATCTGAGTACTATGCCTGATCTGTCGCTTGGAGATGTGTTTGCCTACCTTATCAAACAGTGTGATTGGACCCCAGAAAGGCTAGCAAGCTTCAAAAAAAGATGATGGCTACCTTATGTTTAAGGACAATCACGTTGAAGATGTCCATATGGGACACATCCAGAACCACCCAGACCACATTTACATCAAGGCAACTGTGAAGCCTGAGCAGCGTCAAATGGCAGAACGGTACGCTACATGGGTACTACTCACAACAGACGCTTTAGTCCATTCTGCTGGCTGTGGATGTGTTGCAGCGTAAGTTTGCTTTTTCTGTGATTTGTTGATATTGTCATCTGTTACTCATGTTAGGGCCTAACTATCTATCTTTCGATCTCGCAATCGACATCCGGCCGGCCCAGCCCGGGCGCCCGCCCGCCCGGCGCGGCCGGCTGAGCTGAGCTGCGCTGCTGCATGTGCATTAATGCGAGTAATTTTGATGTCGACTTTTTCCCATAAGGCATTGCGGATTTCGGCCTGTCCGCTACAACCGATAGGTGGCGCACCGTATATGGAATCCACTGAATTCAGTGTAACTCTCCCAAGGTCCTCTCGATCGAGTCACATTCAGTCATCAATTCGAACAGAAAGGGACTATTGGCAAAACCAAACGTTGCCCGAAGCCTGTTTTCAATACTTCAACTTAACTGGTAAGTCTTCAAATTGAAGAAATTTTTGGATTTTAAGTTGATATTTACCCGCGATACTAAATCTGTCATGATGCTGAATGCTACAATGCGAAGTCCCATTTAGCTATGCGTATGGGGCTGCTGGTAACAGTTAGCTATGCGTTTGGGGCTGCACGCTGCTGGTCGCAGTTGTCATGCAATAATGGTTTCGTACAATACGTGTACTACCTCGCCGCCGTACGGCGGCGGCTCTGGTACGAAAACATTATTGCATGATTACTAAGACATGAGAGCACTTTGGGGCGAGTAAATCTCACAGTTTTAGTTATATGAAAGGTACTTTAACCTGAAACACAAACTAAGACAAGGAAATTCAGGGAAACTTTTGAGGTACCAAAACTTTATATTATTTTTAATGATTCTCTCAATATATTTTATTGATTAACAGTCTGACATTGCGTTTTCTTCTTTATGAATACATGTGAATGCTTAAGAATCCCTGTACAACTTCTGAAAAATATTGAATACCATTACAATTTATATGTTGTTAATATTACGAGATTTATGGTATACGATTTTGTCATCCTCTATCAATCATTTCACAGCTTTGTGAAAAATGAAAAGTTTATAATGCCGAAACAAAGACATTTTTATCTTTTCAGGGTATTGAACATTAAAGCTATTGAAAAACAAAGAAAATAATAAAGATATATGTGATTATTCCATGTCAGAAATTCATCTTGTAATGTAATTAGCGCAGTGGAATTGAAGAGATTTTCTTTTTTTGTATTAAATTTTCATGACGGCCTTCCACCGAATGAAAATACACATTTCCCGAGAAGGAAGAAGGCCCTTTCACGGAAGTCCGTTCAAGAACACACACGTTTACAGTATAGTATACAATTACACGCGGCTTTGCTGGCAGTGTAAAGATGCTTTGCTCTTTTAATAGACAAGGAGCGGTCATTGGATAGGGTGTATACCCAGTGAAATGACTGAAGATGCTCATCCATCGATATTTTGTTTGTTTGTTTGTTTTTGTTTTAATACTTACATGTATGCTATCATGTTGCGAAATCTGAGCTTACCCCACCCTGCACTAATGCAGACATCCG
This sequence comes from Diadema setosum, assembly GCF_964275005.1. Taxonomy (NCBI): domain Eukaryota; kingdom Metazoa; phylum Echinodermata; class Echinoidea; order Diadematoida; family Diadematidae; genus Diadema; species Diadema setosum. The sequence goes on from NC_092706.1 coordinate 21,025,536, forward strand.
TTAGATCATATCATTCCATGTAATATCCCTTGCCAACATGATTCAAATGCTCAACCAGCAAAATTTGCAACGATGCATCTATGGAGGATCAACCTTCCAATGAAATACAACTCGTTATGTTATCGAAAAAAAAATGATTGTCATTTTTTAATTAAAAAAAGGTAATATTATCAAATGAATGCCTATACAAATGACACAATACTGTTGTTTATGTCTTCATTGAAGTGGATGGCCATGTCATGGAGACGGTTTGTTTTAGAGATCCACATTTTATTTACCTTGTTCTTTCCTAAATGTAGCTGATTTACTTGAGTGCTTAGTGCCAGTTATTACAGTCTCACCTACATACACATATATTTTGCGTTACTTTAATCTTTTGTTTTTCAAAGTAGATTAGGTTTTGAGAAGTAGTTTTTAAGAGGTCTGTCGAATTTAAACGAGTCGATGATGGGTTTCAGTTGTGATCTCAAATTCTATACGTGTACAGAGACAGAGACTTCATCATACATTGTACATGCTGCACGACAGTTTACAGAACAAGGAAGTACTATACGATGAATGCTAAAATTCAGTGTAAAAAACAATTATGACAACAAAGAAAACATACATTGGAAGTAGGATGCTTTCCCATACGGCTTTATTAACGAATGTTTTGCAAGGATTAAAAATAGAAATATCTAAAACAAGCGTATGAGACATTCGAGTATTACTTCATTAGCAAAGACTATTTTGAGACAATTAAAAACAGAGAAGGCACATGTCTATTGAAATGTTCTTTGCCTTCGACTGATATCATATCAAACGTGGTACAGTTTGTATTATACGCTATGAAAGCATGGCAAGATTGTTCATAACAAGGTTGTCTTAAATCTTGTAAAATATCAACAGTTGTAATACTTTAAGTAATCTTAGTGACATAATGTTAGTATGTAATCCTCATAAACACAATCATACACAGACGTACACACCTTCACACATAGTATATAGTCATAGGGTACGGCTCGACAGCATCACTTTTTTTTTGAGACCCGACAATGAATGAAAATGAGAAAAACTATGGAAAATAGTGTAATTACACAAACATTTGACAGAATAAGATAAATCATTATATGTGTAAGTTTCTTTAATTTGTCTCACTCTACAAATGAAATTTGTTAGGATAGCAACTGCTGATTTGTGAATTAAGAAATATGTTGTGGTAAAAAGGAACCAGTGGGACTTGAACCTGTCATCTATACTGCTTTCCGGGCAGAGACACTACCACCAGGCGGTCCCTGGTTGCCGGCAGTGACACGATGAACATGGAACAAATACCCATGCAGCTACGAAATTCCGACATTGTTACGTTAAGTTACTGTAGTCCAAGGCGGACAAGGCATGTTAAATGAAAGCAAGATATTATTCAGAGGAGGGAAGGTTCAGATGCGAATTTCTTCAATTGTCTCCCTCCACAAATGAAATGTGTTACTTATAGCAACTGTTAATCTGTAAATTAATTAACATGGCGGGAAAAGGGAACCGGCGGATCAATCTATAGATAAGCTGTTGCGATCTAAATACTAAATAAAAAATCTAAATGAAATTTCATTCTTAGAGGGAGACAAATTGAAGAAACTGACACATGAACCTTCACCCCTCTGAATATTTTGCTTTCATAGGTCATGATAATCATAAGAAAATTTGCAAACTTGATTAAAGGCTTCAAATAATACAGCAGGTACTCGACTGTACATTTTTTTTTTCTGTTTACTGAAGATTTTTGTTGAGATGTGGCTGCCCTTCAGTGACATTTCTATCAATATCAACGCCATCCTATATGCTTAACTACACAAATCAAAGTACGAAGCAGTACTGACATTTGATAAACATTAAAATTCATTGTATAAAACAAATAAATACAGGACATAGAAAAAGGAAGAACTTGAATATGATGAACTTTAACTTTCAGTGTGTAAAAATGAATAAGAATCAAACAGCTATTAACTACACTATACAGTTCATACAAAAAAGTACTGTAATTTGTTGAATATAGTGTATAAAAACTTTATTGCCACTTGAATTGGTCTACATGATAGTCATTGTTGGATTGGATCACTTACATTTATTCCCACTTCGTGTAATATCACTTTTTTTTTTTTGGGAGGAGGGTAGTGGTTTGTTGTTGGTTTGTATAGATTTTGTTTAGTCTATTTATCGTTTGGTCTATGGACGTTTGGGCTAATCACTTTTAAGTCTAATTTCCTTTGGTCTAATTTCCAATAGGGCTCATTTATATTCTCGTTTCGTCGAGAAGATGGAAATATTACACAATATTTGTATTACCGACCTGGCTGCCATTGAAGTGTCTTTCTGCTACAGTTACCAAATAACCTTTTGATTTCATCGACGTATCTATTTGTGCATGTTCATTTGTGTGTATTCATCGCCTGAGATTTTTGTTGTAGGTTAGATTACCGTGCCCATCCATGTGCCTAATTTGTGGAAAGTTTTTAGCAGAAAGAAGAAAGTATGATTACGCAAAGGTGAACGACCTCCTTGGTGTAATGTTCACTTCATGAGGTGGTATATACAAAAACTAAAATATATTGTACAAACTAACAATTCAAAGTATGCATTACTAGTACATTGTTAGCACCATCTGAAAAGATGTAGACAAATTCTTAATCACTAGATTTTTTAACATAATTATTATTAGAACGGTAGTATCTTTGTTCTGCAGGGAACAAACACACAAATCTTCTTCAACGTAAGCGCTGCAATTGTATTGTATTTGAGTAGTTGAGAAAACTTCACTCACTCTCTCTTTAATACAAATATAAATATAAACATATATATATATACATATATATGTATATATATATATATATATATATAATCATATATTTATTTATTTATAACAATACATATTTTATATAGGCCTATACAAAAAAGGTAGGACATACTTTTTCAAATCAATATTCTTCATAGAATGTTTGGCTAAAGTTAATGTAGGCCTATGGTATACCATCATGAAATGTGATTTATTGGCTATCAACCTGGTAGGTCAATTTAAAAAAAAAAGAATCTTTACGCATGAGTGAACACCTTTGTTTCTCTCTTCAATGGCACAAAAGTCAAAATTAAAAAGAAATGTACATGATGTCATTCATGTGCCAAATTAAGTGCTGTTCCACGTAACAATAAGAGAAAAATACAAATTTATTGCAATAAACACATGCCTTAGATTTAACACTAAACCTACGACCAATGAAGTGCTTTTCTAATATATTTACCAAATAACCTTGTGATCTCATCTATTTCCGCATGTTCATTTGTGTGCATTCACCACCTGAGATTTGGGTTGTAGATTAGATTACCGTGCCTATGTGCTTAGTTTGGGGAAAGTTTTTAGCGTAATTGATAAAAGAAGACACTCGTTTTCGGGGCATCAGAATTTAGTATCATATAATCAATAAATATTCCTAACACGGTTGCTAGAAGTTGTCATTTTCTAAATTCTTCTCACTTTCTCCCTGTGTAGCTCAAGAGGGAAGTCCCCTACAAAATCACATGCTGACGTCACTATCAGATAATTCTCGTCAGCAGTGATGGTTCATGTACAGATTAGGATGACTTTACAGTTGCTCGCTTTCACGAAGTAGAAAGTATGACTACGCAAGGGTGTACGACCTCCTTGGTGTAATGTTCACTTCATGAGGTGGCATATATAAAAACTAAAATATATTGTACAAACCAACACTTAAAAGTATACATTACTAGTACATTGTTAGCACTAACTGAAAAGATGTAGACAAATTCATAGTCACTAGATTTCTTAACATATTATTAGAAAAGTAGTATCTTGTAGTACTCCATATTTACAACGAAGTTCTTCAGGGAGCAAACACAATAATCTTCTTTAACGCAAGCGTTGGTAACCGTAGACGTAACGTAACGTAGAAAAGGGTTGATATGTTAGTTGTCGTTGATTTTAAAGTTTCTGAAATTGTATAGTTACCATAGATTTACGCAATGGGAATAAGGTCTACAAATCAACTTTACAATCTCCACGCTTAACAAGACTTACACACAATCGATCAACAAATCATTACTTCACAAACTCACCTGTTACACTCTGTAGACCTTCAAGCCTCGGACCACTTTTCTTTGCACAAAAAAAAAAAAAAATCAGATACAAAAGTTCAACTTGTTATCAAATAAAAATTACATCCACCCATCCCGACAAGACAAACCTATCGTCGCCCCCAACAACGCTTTAAAGCTAACACAGTCTCACACATCCTGGACACAAAGTGTTATCACCCGAGCTTAACCTCGCCACACCACCCAAACCATTTTACAGAAATTTGAATTATAACTACGAGAACCCGAACTCAAGCAGCAGCCGACAACATCAAACTCCTGGTTACCCAAGCTCTCTCAACAGTCACACAATGCTTGCTCAGCCAGAGCAAAGAACGAGCAGGGATCAAAAGTCTACACACAAATTAATCCATCCACATAATACAGACAAACAAAATGCAACGCAACAGTCTTTACGAGCAAAACACAATAATAATGAACAGAGGGTACAGAAATCGTAGACACGCCAACATACACAAAACAGAAAAGCAACCCTACTCCACATCCGCTATTTGCAATATTTCATTCATATCGACAGTCTCTCAAACACTTCAATCAACTACATAGACACTCTTGTAAGCTTTGATGTAGACTCACTCTTCACCAAACTTCCGTCAGTTAACCCTCGACATCATCAAACGTTGTCTTGCCATAGTCGCCACTCTCTCTTCCAGGACCTAACTCACATCACAACAGATACAAGTCTTCCTCCTTACACGTCTTAATCATATTCTCTTATAATGAAGAGATACACTGTCGAGTAGATCAGATCAGTTGACCGAGATGTAGGCAACTCGTCAGCCGTAGAACGTTTCCAGGATGGACCGCGAGGAGGTCAGTTGCTATGCCACCCCGACCAAACAGCCATCATCGCCACCTCAAACTCTTTCGAGGCCTACTACCGTAAGTAACGCCTGAAACCCAAGGAAGAAAATCTGCGCTATGTCCCAGTATCCAACACTCTCGTCGGACATACTCGGCAACTCAGTGAGCTGCTACCACATTGGATAATGGATGGGTGTATTTTCGTTAGCGGTTAAGCCCCTTTTACACTTTCACGGATTGCTTCACGGATGACCACGGATCGTCATCCGTGGTGTTCCGGCATGCAAAATATCGATTTTCCTCTCAATGCCGGCGTGAATACGATGCCAACTGGATGTCTACACGGACAAGTACGGAGGCTACAAGGACAAGTATGGTGCCTACACGGACAGACAAGGAACGAACGCGGACCACAGCGGAAACAATGCGGGGCTAACACGGCTACATCAAGGAAGAGCACGGATGTAACTGGGTTCCTTCGCGGTCTTTGCACGGATATCCCAAAAATGTTGACAGATAACATTTACGTTTGCTTTTGATACTTTATCATGCTCGGGCAACATGCCTCCAGCGCTAATAATAAGCACATCAGAAAATCTACAGCAGCCATGCCTCGGCTTGTCGACGTCACGCAAATCTCTTTGCTGCAAACTCTCATTTTGCGGGAACGTCATCACATAAACAAAGCAAAGCAAAACAAAACAAAACAAAACAAATCAAAATACACACATATACACACACAAAAAAAAAAGGTCAAGGAAATGTATGTGGGTCACTGAAGGTTTTCGTGCGACCATCATACGAACAGACTATGAGGGGTTGCTGACTGTACTGATGGGGGAAGATGTGAGCAAATTTAATGGACTTCATGAGCTTGTATTTACAAAATACACGAATTTTTCATCCCGGATGGAGCCAATGCTAATACGGACGTCCCGATGTCTTCAGGGATTGTCCCGGAATTAGTACAGAGGCAACACAGAATAGCCGATGCCTGCAAGGAAGGAATACAGAAACAACACGGAGTAGACGGTGCCAACAAGGAAGAGTTCGTATTGATTTTCGTCCGTGATATCCGGGATGAAAAATTAAGCAAGCTTATTTTTTTTCCTCGGACATGCCGGATGATCAAGGATAATGCCGGATGACTGCCCGGAGTCAACACGGTCATGCCGGAAACAGTACGGATGATCCCGGATCGATGATCCGTGGTCATCCGTGATGCGATCCGTGAAAGTGTAAAAGGGGCTTTAGTGTTTGTGCTGGTGTTGGCGTTGGTATCGGTGTTGCAGCCGGTGACGAGTTGGTGTTACCGCGGCTGTTGTGCTGGGTTGTTGTACAATGTTCCTCGTGCTCATGTGGATCTACGTCAGCCATACATTACCATTCACGTCTCGTCCCTTGAGCATACTTCAATCAACACTTCGATCTACAAGGCAGAATAAATATTAGGAAATATTCACATCAAAGGGAGGCAGCGGGCAAAAATGGCACGAGACCAATGATGTGGCTAGTCGACATATTTCGAAAGGAAAAACAAATCCACGATAACTGGGCAACCTCATTTATTTTGAATGAATGATTAATTTTGTCAGACTGTCTTACGCAGTGGTTGGATTTTTAAATGCATCAAAATGTCATTATCACTTCATTAAAACATAATTTCATAGTATTTCAGAAAATATGGCATGTATCAAGTAATCTTAACCACTGCGCATTAAACCAAAACGAACCATAGGGATAAAAGTCAACACATTTCAGGCCTGGTAAGGAATCAAGTGTGTCACCTTAATCATTACACAATCCACCTGGCCATAAATAGTCATACAGTCTCAACACGGCTTTAACCCTTGAGAAGGCTGGAGAATACAAGTGTAGCGAGGTAATTCATAACAGTTTGAGATTATAATCACCATTTGCAAATCCAATTAAACCCTATTTGCAGGCACCCACTTGATAAATTTTGTTTGATTGTTTTCTGTTGCTAAGACGACATTATCATGGTATGAAAAAAAAAACGCAACGAGGAAGAATACAAAAAATTACGAATGCTCGCATATTTCTTTTTGGAATATACGAAAATTGGGGAAATGACTGTATTAACGATTACACTATTAAGGAACTGACGATACTGTGCCAGCATGTTTATGGCAGTCGTTTTAGTCGATAGTAGGTACTTCGGAAAGGAAAAACCACAATAAATCGTTTATAGGAAAAATAAAACACGAAAGAAAGAGGAAGAAACATTCACCTTTTTGTGCTTCCATTTATGGACCAACATTGATGTCTTCGTAGATTTGCGTTCCATTCTCCAGCTCTTCGCTCTCGTCTTCAAGTGTTTGGTACAAAAGGGGACAGCTTTTATCATTCTCGTCACATTGCTGCTGAGATCCAGGTGCCTTTTGGCCAGTGTTGCAGGACGCATTGCAATTGGGGAGTGCAGGTTGGCGGTCCACAGCCTCGTAACTTTGATCGACCATGTGACTGGTGGAGGGTACTTGGTGGTTGATTTGGGCGTACGACATGCTTGATCTTGCTGCGACAACTACATTCTTCCCGTCTACATTACTTTGGCCTTTGGAATGGTCAGTTAGGTAAATCTTTGTTGCATACCGTCTTGGTTTTACTGGAGGTTTCTTGACGTCAGGAACTGCATAAGAAACTTCGGATCGTCCATCGATGCTCTCTTCGCCATCTAGCTTCATTGCAGAATCTGCATTCGGGACTCGTTCATTTCTGCTTCGCCTATTCCTGACGTGCGGGGTGGACCCTGCAGTTGCGAGTTTCCGACTGGAGCTCCTTCCTGCATGCTGATGCGACTCATTGTAAGGTAAGATATCGGACGGGATGTTGCTGTTTCCGTTACTAGTGTTTGAGTTGGTGTTGGTATTAATGCTGACACGCGCCTCGAGACTTAAGTCGTGTTGTGATGTGTTTGCTTGTTCAGTGTTCTCTGGTTCTTGCGGCAAAGGTCGATTCTGCCTAGTGAGAGATAGGTCTGCGACATCTTTGTGTATTGGAGTATTCTCAGTTGGAGAGTCGCCTCGATCTTGCTCGCATGGAATGGGCGTGCTTGGTGACACTTCACTTTGCTTCTCCACAGCATGCTGCGAGCGAGACTTGGATCTACAATGTGGAATAGATGATTTATATTATTATGTTCACTATGAATGGAGCAGCGATCGGAGGATTTGAAACCCATGGTGTTGGTTTGTCGACATAGGCCTATTTGTAAACGAAAATCGAGAATGACGGGTCAAACGAATGTATGAGTGGATATCAACATGCGTCATACCGTATAGTTCAAATTGTTTTCATACTTTTGACCTGGATTTGGGCAATTTCAACATTTGCTCACCTTGAATTGGAGAAGACAACTGGTGTGTCATCATCTGTAACAACTGTTGAAGATTATCATCAGTTGCAGTTTAGTTGACCTACATACTTTTACAATCACCTACTTGTAATTTGTTACAGTGATATATCATTGCTGTATAGAAACAACGAGAAATGAAAAGAAATTAAACTTTTTATTGAAATAATGAAAAATACGACATCACAGGTAATTATAATCTTTGGTAACGTTATACAGAGAAACTGACGGCGAACTGTGCAACAATGTCAGTCATGTAATTACTTGGTACTCAAGTATTTGAGAGATCACAATCAATCCTTTTATCACATATAAAACACAAACGACAGACACCAATAAAATAAATATTGACCTTTTCTTCCTTCGATAACGTACTAAGAAGATTGTCGTCACTAGTACCATCGGCAGCAGCACCAGAAGCAGCAGCAGCACAACCACCACCACTACAGGGATAATCCAGTGAGATGAACCTTGCTCGAGACAGGTGGCAAAAGGGAATTCAATTAAGTTCTTCTGCTGAGCCAGAAATACTGGGTGCAAGTCACGAGACCGACACCAGTTAGTTATTAAGCCCATGAGTTCGACACTAAAGCAAACAAGGCCTACGCGACTGACGCATTAGGCCCCGTGTTGTATCTGTCGAATTCGTGGGCTGTGCGACTCATGGACCTATTTTTCAATGTCGAACTCGTGGGCTCTATGACTCGTGGGTGTCGGTCTCGTGGGATGACCCCGAAATACCCACATTGGTTTGACAAGGAACTGTCGATTTATAGGGAGGTATACAATCATAAAATTGAATACTTAAACGGAAGGATCCTCAATAGTATGCCACTGCCTGTAAGTGTCGAGTATAATGTCATGTTTATTTGACGTACAGTTAGGGCTGTTTTCATCTCTTGACTGATGAAAGCATCACTTAAGAATTTTTCCTCTTCCTATTGATGTCCTGACAGCCCTTCTGTAATTTGAAAGCTTTAAAATAGTGGATTACGACTTGGATTAAGACACCTTGGGTTCGATTCTTCCTTCTTGCAGGTGCAGTTATTGGCCAATGAATTAACCGTGACATCGTGTCCTGTATTCCATCAGCAGATTATGAATTGGTATTGGGGTTGAACGGATGGTTGGGCCCACTGAGAGATCAGGTTAACGAGCAGGCAATCCATGATCAATTAAACAGCTGTCTAAAGCTAATCATCTCAACTTATCAGGCGAAAGTTACACTGGCATCGACCTTACACAATTTTTTTTTATTAAAGACAATAATATACCATAATAATATTTTGGTAGAAATATCTCTGTCACACATGCTTTCAAGAGAGGGCTGTTATATCTAAAGGGATTATCTTGTCAGTGTTTATTTTGACTTTGTAAAGGAGTATGAAAGAAAAGTTGGAAAGATAACAGGATGATATCGACAGAACATAACGCGTGGAATGGTAAATGTTATTACAGTGCTATTGGTGCCTACTGGTCAAATCACAAACAAGGTTTTCATACACTTTTTTAAGAGAAACTACTCGATCTTCCTAGTGCTTAAAAAGAATTCATGTTGAAATTCTTGAATTACAGCATCACGTTTTTTTTTTGTTTTTGTTTTTTTTGCCATTCTAAATGGACAACAAAAATGCGTCATGGTTTGCCCTTTCAATTTAATATGGCAAAAACAGGATTGGCTTCCAGAGATGGATTTTTAGTTGAGGACAGATTCTGAAAGAGCAGACTCTAAGCCTTAAAATGATGTATAACTCAACTCAAACGGACTCTCCTAACCTATCTAAATATTGGAAAGAAAGCGCACACTCTGAAAAAGTGTGAAACGAGAAAAGAGGGTCCAAAGTACATTGTCTATCTGTCTATTCAAGCGCTTAATCTTTCATGTCTTTACCAAACCGTGCTAGCTGTGCGATGAATGGAACAAAAAACAGCATGTAAACCACTGGAGCTACAACAATGAAGGGATTATCAGATTAAATTGAAATTAAGCATGCTCTATTAACACATTCTGTCCATGGTTAATGCCAACTTTCAAGGCAGTAGCATTATCCCTTCAAAAGTTATCAGACTTAAAAGTGAAGAGTGTGCAAAGGGTCATCAAGAAATGAAAAGGGGCCTCGAAGACATATCTGATCTCACTACTCTACAAAAAAGGGTTGTACAAAAACTACTGAAACTGCACTTTCCCATTCATTTTATGATCCCAAAGTTAAGAAAATCGTAGAAGAAGGGTACCTCTTTAAGAAGATATGAAAAAATGAATATTGACTTGGTTTACCCATTTTGAGTCCTCACGTGAAATCAAGGGGTGCGACTTTTTGTTCGTTTTGTGATGCACGGTCACATATAATGATGACTCGTTTGGTGTTTTTAAAGCGGAAAGGAAATTGAATGGTCTGTGTAAAGGTGCTTTCAAGTAGCATGTGCGACAAAGAATGAGAGGAGTCATTTGTTAGTTGGATCGCTTTTATCTTTAATAGAGAAAGGCATTTACCCGCTGTCGGCTGGCCTTTATCGTGATCTGCAGTAGACGGAGGAAAAAAACCCAAAACAAAACAAGTAGGGCAGCGTTCATGTGCAACTATTTGCTTTTGCATATTTTATAAAATTTTGAGAAAAATATTCATTACTGCAGGAAAGCTAAAATGTGTGAAAAGTGCGCAATAAGCCTGTTACTTATTCTGATGCTGGAATCGTGCAGTAACGTGACATTTTATAAGAAAACCCTTTCTAGGCTGGTAGCGCCTACATTGCTGTACATAGGATTGGAAATGGTATAAAAATTCAATGTGAAATAGACAATGAGTGTTGTTTTATGTGAAGGTATTTTCATGGTGTGATGGAGATAAAGTGTCTCGTAATGTAACAGTTGGTATACTGTTACATTACGTTAAGTTAAGGTATTATGTCCCTCAGAATGTTTTATTTATGTTATATAATTCGTTGATATTATCGCACATTAACATTTTATGGGCAACTTCAAAATGCCACACTGATAGTATATTACTTCTACAAAAGAAAGCTATACGTATATGCACCAACTCAGGTTATCGAGACTATTCAGATCCTTTATTCGCAGAATTAAAAACACTTAAGGTAAATGACATTATTTTTTTGTTGTTGCAAAACTCACTCTTTATGTTTCGCTTACATAATGGTCAGATGCCATCTTCTTTTTTCTCACTATTTCAATTAAACAAGGACATACATTCTTATCTCACAAGACAATCTGATAAATTTCATAATCCCAAAACAGTGATGGCTCTGAAATCTGTCAGACACATCGGACCCGATGTTTGGAATTCTCTTCCTTCTGAAATTCAAAGTTTAAAGTCCCTGTACTCTTGTAGGAAAGCTGTAAAAGCAATGTTGCTTTCTGTGTATCAGTAATTCCACTGTCATTGCTAATTAACTATACACGAAATTCTTTCGCAGAAATATCGACGCATTTAATTTATTACGTAATCATGTAACCGACTATGACCTGTATTAGCTGTTCACCTGTACCTCGGTGAGAAAATATTTTGTCATGCTTTGCTAATCAGTGATACAGGTGATCTTACTCTGTATAAACCTTTAGTGAAAGCAGACAGACCTCTCCTTTCCCTTTCTCCTTTCAACTATCCTATCTCTATGCAAGTCATCCCTCCCTCTTTTTTGTCCCCGCCGAACGAGTTCGAGCAGGGGACTATGAAACGGGCTCCGTACGTGTGTGTGTCCGTGTGTCCGTCCGTCCGTCTGTCCGTCTGTGCGTCCGTGTGTGATCAAAATGTTCAATTTGCTACTTCTCTGTCATTTATGAGCCAATTTTGATTCTGTTTGCTTTATATGATAGCACTACATGGGAGCTTTGAAACTTCTACACAGAATTTCAGTTTGACCTTTGACCTTGACCTTTGACCTATATTGTACAATTTGCTTCAAAATGCTACTCCTTCGCCATTTCTAACCCGATTTCGATTCCGTTTGCTTTATGTGATGGCACTAGGTGAGGGCTTCAAAACTTCTACACAGAATTTTGACCTTTGACTTCTTTGACCTTTGACCTTGATTTTTTGACCTATATTGTACATTGGCTACAAAATGCTACTCCTTCGCCATTTCTAACCCGATTTCGATTCCGTTTGCTTTATGTGATGGCACTAGGTGAGGGCTTAAAAACTTCTACACAGAATTTTGACCTTTGACTTCTTTGACCTTTGACCTTGATTTTTGACCTATATTGTACATTTTGCTACAAAATGCTACTCCTTCGCCATTTCTAACCCGATTGCGATTCCGTTTGCTTTATGTGATGGCACTAGGTGAGGGCTTCAGAACTTGTACACAGAATTTTGACCCTTGACTTCTTTGACCTTTGACCTTGATTTTTGACCTATATTGTACATTGGCTACTAAATGCTACTCCTTTGCCATTTCTAACCCGATTTCGATTCCGTTTTCTTTATGTGATGGCACTAGGTGAGGGCTTCAAAACTTCTACACAGAATTTTGACCTTTGACTTCTTTGACCTTTGACCTTGATTTTTGACCTATATTGTACATTAGCTACAAAATGCTACTCCTTCGCCATTTTTAACCCGATTTTGATTCCGTTTGCTTTTTGTGATGGCACTAGGTGAGGGCTTCAAAACTTCTACACAGAATTTTGACCATTGACTTCTTTGACCTTTGACCTTGATTTTTTACCGATATTGTACATTTTGCTACTAAATGCTACTTCCAGCGGGGACATATTTTACGCACCGCGTAATTTCTACTTTTCCTTGTTTTTTCCTTCCGATGTGTATTATGTGTATGTACAGGGGCTGCACGCAAATCAAGCCACGTTTATGCTGTAGCCCGACTGTATTATTCATTGTTGTATGTTTGTTGTACGTTTTGCTGTACATTGTGCAAAAGCAATGAAGAAAAAATTATTCTGTGAACAACTTATATTTATGTTTGTACATAAATGTGCATGTACAATGATGATACAGAAACTAATAAATCAAATCAAATCAAATCAAATGGAGAAAGCACTGTAATAATATGAAAGCTCCATTACACATACGACTAATACCGCGTAACTCGTCAATGCATAACCATTCATAAATTCATGATTCTTATTCTGTTAGCCAACATGATGAAGCGCTACTTTACTTCTCTATCGCCTACCCTTCTCTTACATAACCAAATGTTTTTTTGAAGAAGACCGCAATTAGGATAGTAATCTTTTCACAGAGATAATGGAAAAAGAAGCTGAGTTGAGCAATTGTCTATGTGCTGGTTATGATAGAAGGTATACCTCCACACCAAGACATTTTACAGTATACATATGTAGGCATATGCAAGTATATATACATATGTTATATTATATGTACATAATGTACATATATATATATATATATATATATATATATATATATATATGTGTGTGTGTGCGTGTGTGTGTGCGTGCGTGTGTGTGTGTGTTTATTTGTATATATCGTTTGAGAGAGACTTTGATAAGAGACATGAGAGACGGTATTCATTTTTCATGTACACAAACGAACGTAGATTCATAGGATATGAATATGCTGAGTATACATGCAACGAAAAAAAGAAGAAGCTAATACTGAGAAATTGCAAGAATAGGGCAGCACATCTGAAACATGATTTATAGTACGTGTATTTATGTTATTCATATTATCTTTTCATATATAAGTTTGTACATTTATACGTATACATGTACATGTGTCACAGATATATGAATATGTAATATAATATCATGAAGGTATATTACATACGATAAGGATGTTATGCATTGAACATCAACGTCATGTATCTCAACGCAGCTATGTCAAAATAACACATACAGCCGATAACTCAAAATGATCATACATGCCATGAAAGAAATGGTTAGTGAAACTGAACTGTTTGAGTACAAAATGAATGTAGAGATGTAAGATGCGATCTTCATAAAGGACAGTTTCTTCAATAGAATTAATCCGATTAAATCACTGGAGATATGAAATCAGGAAACGGACAAGCAGTGGCCAAAGGAAAGCAAAAACATGAAGCAGATGAAAAAAAAAATAAAGTTGAAGAACATGCATTAAAGTGTGATGATCACATAATCGCATACTGTACGATCAATAGTATGCCTACAAGACATCGTTGAACAAATTCACATTTTGCGGGTCGAATATGAGGGCATGTGAGTCAAGTTTCACAATCGAAGGCTATTAGTTTAAAGTTAAAAATGCAGGTTTAGGTGAGTAAAAATATATCAGCATGTATATGGATAAGGAACAACCGAGGAAACTAAATAAAAGTTTAGTAGACTATTAAGGATAAGTAGCGCAATGTAAACCTGGCCAAATGGTCGGACGGAACTAAAGATTTTATGTTAGCCTGAGTTTTATGAACTGGTGTTCGCCATAGGAAAAGTCTTCAGATGCTCATGTGCAAGTGGCTATTTCGTCAGAATAAGAAGGAGCGGAAAGAAAAAAATAAATAAGAGGACCAGTGGCTCTATCGTCCAAACGAGTATCGGAAACTCCGGGGAGCAAGTCCACCGTTAACGCATTATTGTAGAATATATATATATATATATATATATATATATATATATATAAGAATATTGGGGCACCTCAAGGGAGCATGGTATTTATTTGTATATTCTATCTCACTGACAGTGATACCTATGTTTGAAGAAAACTTGTCCTTGCGTTTTCCAAAAAAAAAAAAAAAAAGAAATCAACTAAGA
The DNA here is from genome assembly GCF_964275005.1 of Diadema setosum. Taxonomy (NCBI): domain Eukaryota; kingdom Metazoa; phylum Echinodermata; class Echinoidea; order Diadematoida; family Diadematidae; genus Diadema; species Diadema setosum. Next base: position 21,040,586 of record NC_092706.1, read on the forward strand.
AATGTCACCTTCAACTTGGATCAGGCCCCAAATGGCCACAACCCTGGATCTGGTAAAAAACAAACTTGAAAGTACACTCACTAATGTTATTCTATTTAATACTCAAAACAGTTATAATTTTATAGAAGATTTGTAAAGATTTCTTGGGATTCTTGGCCCCCTGGGGACCCCCAAGATCTTGAGTAGAATGTGCGGTCAAGAGTGAACGTGTGCGTTTGGTGCTCCGCCAACCATATACATTTTCAATAGCAAAGCGGACCTAATAGAAAATGTCGGGTGCGGACCGTCGCCTACGGAGTGGTGGGAAGCCCAAGGCCGACGGACCCCCGATAAGTGATTGCAAGCATGACCCTGTAACTACCGCGAAGATCTTAAACGACGAATGTGACACTGAAGATTTGGACTTGTCATCAGCAATCCAATCCGTCATCGAAAACCTCCTAACGGACTCGACTTGTATCGCAAAACTAGTTCACTCCATCAAGACAAAGCTTCTCCACGATGTCCATGAGACCCTTTGTGTCGAGGTCAAGAAATCGCTCGAATTCGAGATCGAGTCTCGAGACGACAAGATCTCCGCACTTGAAGGTGAAGTGAGAGAGCTGAGAGCCGCCATGGACGACGCGGAACAGTACACCAGGAGAAACTGTCTAGTTTTCTCCGGAGTAGAGGAAAAGGACACCGAAGACACCGATGCCCTCATCACGAACATTTGTAAAAATGAACTCGAAATCGATATCCAGACAGCGGACATCGATCGAAGCCACCGCCTTGGCCCTGTCCAGCCCGACGGGGATTCCCGTCGAAGAAAGAGGCATCGAAACATTATCGTCAAATTCACCAACTATCGAATTCGGGAAAGAGTCTACGGGTGCAGGAAAAAGCTCCGAAACTCGTCAGGAAATCAGGTATACATCAACGAAAACCTGACGAAAACCAGGTCGAATCTCTTCTGGAAGGTGAAGAAAGCGAACACGAAGAAAGATCATCAAATCTGGACCCAAGACGGCGTGATCGTCGTGAAGCCCCCAAATGGCATACGCATCAAGGTAACCCGTGAGAGAGACCTAAAAAAACTCACAAAATTGAACTTTTAATGAACTCTTGTTTTTGTTACTGCTTATTGATTTGACTAACAAAGCTTGACTCGTAAGTTTCTTCATTTATGTATACTTTACGTGACTTACCTGTTGTATACCTCACGTACATGTACCCAGTTGTATTATACCCATTCTCTTTTGGTTTCCGTTAACCTGTTAACCTGTTTCTGTTTTATTGTTATGTGTTAACGTTGTTAGCCATTTTGTTTTTACGACCATGAAATGTGAAATATGTTTACAAATGTTGCATAATCATAAATCAAACTTAAGATGTGAATGCTCCCGATCTGCCCATAAACGGTGTGCAGATCCTGATTTAACAAGAAAACTAACACATTCGTTTCAGTGGACTTGTCCATCATGCCTAGCGAACGAATTTCCATTCAATCACATTCTACATGACAGTGATTTCGAGAACACTTTATTTGAATTTTTCAATTGTGAGAAAGCAGTCAATTTTTCACATTTGGATAATTTAGCTTTGGATATATTTGCTCTGAATCCTGACGAAAAGGAAAATGAATGTGAATTTGATTTGTTCAGTGCCCCTTGCCAATATTATTTCAGTGATATATTTAACCAAAAACTTCAATCTAAAATTACCTCAAAATTTTTGTCCTTATTTCATCTGAATGCGCAGAGCTTTTCTTCTAAATACTTGCGTATTCAAGAATTGTTGTAATTGCTTAATCACAACTTTGATATTTATGCTTTCTCTGAAACGTGGTTTGATGAATGTGTACCAAATGTGTTTCAGATCTCAGACTACCAACTCATATATAAAAGTCGGAAAGGAAAGAAAGGCGGGGGAGTATGCATGTATTTAAACCCAGACCTACAGTTTAAAGAACGACCCGACCTTCAATTTTCAAACGATAGTGTCGATACGATTTTTGCTGAAATAGAGCAAAGGTCCTCTAAAAATGTGATAATAGGAGTAATTTACAAGGCCCCAAATTCCAACTCTGATGCTTTCATTACCGATTTACACGAGTGTTTACAGAAAATAAACTCTGAACACAAGCTGTGTTATTTGACTGGGGATTTCAATTTTGACTTGCTTAAGCATTCACTCCACGAGGACACAGGCAGATTCTTAAACACTTTGTTGTCACATAGTTTTAGACCACTAATAACTAAGCCGACGCGTGTAACCCCCCATTCATGTACTTGTATCGACAACATTTTTTTCGAATGATCTAGATAGGCCCACTCAATCTGGCATTTTGTACTCTGATGTTTCTGATCACCTGCCAATATTCCAAATTACTCAAGCTAAAGAACGTTTTAGATCTGTCAAGCGTAAGTCCTATGGGAGGGAAGTAGTTGACATGCCGTATTTTTTAGAAGAAATAAAACACGCAGATTTCAATAACATTTTATCCAGTACAAGTGTCAATGAAGCTTACGACAATCTTGTTGATACCTTTCAAAGTCTTCGCAAAAAATCTACTCAAACCAAAAGATTGAAAAATACGAAACGGGACCCCAAGAAGCCGTGGATAACTTCTGGCATTGTACGCTCCATAAATCGAAAGCAGAGGCTTTATAAGAAATATTTATTTACCAAGTTGCAAAAAGACAGACTGCGTTATAAAAAGTTTCGAAACAAAGTAAATAGTTTGATTCAAACTTCTCGAAAGATGTATTTTGAGAAATTATTTCAAAATTGTCGCTTTGATTTAAAGAAGACGTGGTCCATCATAAATGATTTGATCGGTAAGAAGAAATCTCGAACTCTTCCAAATTACATTACCGTCAATCAAGAGAAAGTGTACGACAACCAAAGCATGGCTGAAGCATTTAACCATTTCTTTGCTAATGTTGGGAAAAATGTTGCTTCAGAAGTTGGCCCATCTGATATCGATTTTAAGACTTTTCTTTCTGGAGATACCCCAGTAAAGTCTTTTTACATTTACCCCACAAATGAAAAGGAAATATGTAATATCGTAGGCAAAATGAAATCTAGTTTTTCTACTGGAATTGATGGGCTCAGTTCAAACTTTTTGAAACAGATCATCCCGTATATACAAACTCCATTCACCTATATTTGTAACCTTTCGATCTTTTATGGAGAATTCCCGACCGCCATGAAACTAAGCAAGGTCATCCCCGTGTATAAATCAGGCGATGCAAATACCCTGAACAATTACCGACCTATTTCTCTTCTCCCTTCCTTGTCAAAAGTCTTAGAACGTATTGTCTACGATAGGCTCTACAAGTATCTCACTGCCAATGCTTTCATCACTCCCCAACAATTCGGCTTCCGTAGAAAGCACTCAACCGAAATGGCGCTTCTTCACGCCACAGAACTCATTTTGTCCTTTGTTGAAAACAAAAAGAAAGCGTTAGGAATTTTCATTGACTTAAGCAAAGCATTTGATTGCCTTAATCACGACATACTTCTGCAGAAACTCTCTCAATACGGAATTAGAGGCTTGGAGCTTCAGTGGTTTACATCCTATTTAAAAGATCGAAGACAATACGTTCACTTCAAAGATTCTGATTCTGCTACAACCCTGATAACCACAGGTGTGCCACAAGGAAGTATCCTGGGCCCTTTATTGTTCATCTTATACGTGAATGACCTTGTGAATGCGTCTGATCTTTTTTCGTACATTTTATATGCAGACGACACAACGCTATTCATTTCCGATGATAATCTTCAATCACTTGTTGCAAACTCCAATAGAGAATTAGGGAAAATAGCAACCTGGTTTCAGACAAACAAACTACTCATGAATACCACAAAAACCAAATTCATGACATTCAATCCCAAAGGAAGTAAACAGCCACTCTATGCCAACATTGAATTACATGTGAACGGCGTTTCAATCCCTCAGGTTGAATACACCAACTTTCTTGGATTGCTCATTGACAACAGACTAAATTGGGACTCTCATATAACTCACATTTCAAAGAAAATTAGCATGGCAATAGGTATACTGTGTCGTGTAAGGTCTTTTTTGCCAACTACCACCTTATATTCTCTATACAACGCCCTGATAATACCCCACTTAAATTACTGCAGCCTTGTGTGGGGCAGAGCATCTCAGAGCCGATTGCGCAAACTTATTATACTTCAAAAACGAGCTATACGTATATGCACCGGTGCACATTTTAGAGCTCATTGCGAGCCGCTCTTTAAGACACTTGGGACTCTCCCTCTTACAAAACTCATATTCTTTAAGACAGGCATATTCATGTACAAGTTCAAGAATGAACTCCTCCCCGCAATATTCTCAAACTATTTCATCCAACAAAACAAAATTCACTCAAAATACACCAGACACAATAATGATTACAGACTACCGATATTTCGTACATCCTTTGCTCAAACTCAATCGATAAAATACCACGGCGCCATGTTATGGAACAATCTAGAAAGTTCGCTCAAGTCCCTAAAGCTCATTACTTTTAAGAAGACATTAAAGATGTCCCTCCTTTGCAATTAACGATGAATAGGTACATTACCATTAACACAGTATATATCTTTACTCTGTTTTTTGTTTTTGTTGTTGCAATGCTGAGTAATTCTTCATGCGAAGTGCCCACTTTATTATAATTTCTCATGCAATGCAATCTGATCTTCATCATTTCCAGTCACTGTTATTACATGTATATTAGTTTATTGTGCTGTATGATTAATTGCGTTTATATGATTATTTGCTTCAATTTATATTTTCGTAATCAATATGTCCCATTACCAGTGGGTGTAGACATTCGTATAGTCTCATAATCATAGCACGCATAGCTTCACATAGCTATGATCTCTGTGCAATACTGTGCTTCGTTTTTCCCCTGGTTGCAATACTGTGTATAATTCTCAATGTAAAGTGCCCTGTTTACTATGATTTATCATGCAATGCAATTTGATTTTCATCATTTCCATTCACTATTATTATATCATTTTATTGCGCTGTATCATTAATTGAGTTTATTTATGTTCATTTGCTTCAATTTATATTTCCGTAATCAATTTGTCCCATTACCAGTGGGTGTAGATTTTCATAAGTCTCATAAAGTAGTATCACATTGCATGCATTTCATTATTATATCATACTATAGTTTCACATTGCTATGATCTTTGTGCAATACTGTGCTTCGTTTTTTCTTCTTCTTTTGTTTGCCATTCTGAGTATAATTCCTAATGTATTATTTCCTTATTTATTATAATTTATCAGTGTCACAATAGTATTTCATCGCATGCATTTTACGTATTTTACATATGTTATTAGTTCACATTATTATGATCCTTGCGCAATACATTTCTTTGAATTCACGTGCCATCATAATGATTTCTTCCGATTTGACTCTGCAACAAAAATCAACGTTTCCCATCTACACTTCCTTTTTATCTGGCAAATTATGATATGAAATACTGACTAATTGTTTTTTTATATGATAGTAAGCATGCTTTTAAAAATTGACATTAGATTTCATTTGTATAAGTTCGAATAAGTATCTGCTTTTAATGTTTTGCATGCTATATTGTTTTTTGTGTTACTGTTCAAAGTTCATTTTGATAATTATCACTAGATGTTAGTGTTGATTAACATTAGTATTATTATTTTTCTATAAAAATCAAACGAATTACATCATTGACGCTTATAATATATTTCGAATGCTGATTGACTAATTGCATGATTTTTTACTGTTTACTTGGCAGTTTAACTTATCCAATCTGATATTTCACATCTTTTGAGTCAACGTACGTTTCAACCAACATTAATTTTTTTTGATGCCTCACTTACCCGATATCCATTATTTTTTTTAATTTTGTTGTCTTTGTGAACGTATTTTGTATGTATGTACGCTGTATGTTTTCTATTTTTATTTTTAGTCGCTTTTATGTTGTATATTAAATCATTATTTATGTTTATTATACAGTTGCAATAGGGTGCACCTTACTCGACAAGCGTTTGCTTCTTATAGGTGTTACCCAAATGAATCCTTGTAATATTTACCTTGTTTTAATATCCGAAATAAATGTGAATTGAATTGAAGGGGTCTAGGGCAATTACCCCCCTGGGCAATTACCCTGGACCCTTCCCCTGGCCCTAATCCTCATCCTAATCCTGAACCTAATCCTAACCCTAACCCAAACTCCTAACCATAAACCTAACCCTAACTCTAATCTTTACTCTAACCTTTCTACTAACCAGTATTTAGCCGGGGGTAATTGCCCCCTGGGGGCAATTGACTGGATACGCCCCCAAGTGGAGCATGGTGCCCATTTGTGCAAATACATGTATTCTATCAATGTAGCAGCGAGGCTGAAATTTGAGCATGTGCTTTCAGGAAGAAGATGGAAATGTGAAAATCGGGTCCCTAACTGGTTTCGAGTCACATTGTGGGGCACCTCCTGATACGCTGTGAAGAAATTTGAAACTACAATTACCAATGTACTGATACATCGGATTTATAACGCTAACTAATCGCTTAAGGTTCTAGAAAAACAGATTTATTTTTGTTTGTTAAAAAGATTCCTTATTTTGTGGCCTATCGCCCCCTCCCTCCAAAGAGGGGAAGATTATGGTGCCCATTTAAACAAACTGAGATCCTAATCAGCTACCCCAAGGAAATTACGATGCTTTATATGATTATGTTAAGTCCGATGAAAATTCGTGATGTGGTTTTCAAGAAGAAGATGAAAATGATGACGAGAAGCTAAGAAGATTAAATGCATTATACTTTAGATGACTCTGGACATTTTTTTTTTTCCCAAATGGCAGCGTCACAGACTCAAATCCCTTGCCTGTAGATCATGTATTAGTTGAAGGTAAGTTGAATATTCGCAGGCCTCCGGCTTGCAAGATTGTCAATGCACGCAAGCTTTCTGACACATATTTTTCTATGTAAAGATACCATGGAGTGACGTAACAAAATCACCACTGTGCCTTGTGTAATCTTTTATCTGGTCTAACTAGTCGAACAGTAGGGGGATGCCCATAGTAATCTAGTGAACAAGCATGCACCTCGGTACTCTGATTCTCTTTCATCTCTCCGTGAAGCAAAGAAGGACTTTAAAATTGATAGCCACTTAGAAATTCCCAGACTCTTGAAAGTGTACAAGCATTTTTTTTGTTGTTTTTAGATCAGCGAACTGGGTATATGACCTTGTTGAACAAATCACAATACCACAGGACTGCCAAGCTTGGCAAATGTTTCAGAAGCTTAGCGAAAACAATCCTCGTCATCGACTGACAGGTTCTTTCGTCCAAAAACGAACGACTTTCTTATGGCAACTCACTTTGAACTGCACTTCCCTGAGAAAGTTCGAAATATTAGAATGAGTTGGCGAGTCAATCAAACAATCGATGGTCACCTTCAGCTCTATATACACCACCAGGGGCAAATGGCAATGTCCATGCGGCCAACGGACCAACCCTTGCAAATTTTCATCCTGTCACCGAAACAGCAGTTGTTAGCTTTATCATCTTCATCCCAAAACCATCATATACCAATATGCCTGGTGAAAAAAAAAATGCGTAAATGAGCTGGCTGCTGTGCATTAACGAGCCTTTTTCTGATGAACGGCCCTGTCTAAATTCATTCAAACAGGCGCAACTTGATCCTCTTATCAAGACGCCTGGATTAGATTCAAACTCATCGGCAAGAAGAGCGCGCATGTGCCAACCAAATACCAACTGTACATAGGTCTATTTAGAATCAAAGGACTTGTAAGGAAAAACACAATCAGGATATTGGAGAAACCACAAAGTGTTGAGACAGTTATGATACGCGTTTAAAATGACCTACTTCCTGCAACGGACGGGGGCCAGGAGACAGTGTGCATGGTGATGCTACATATACTCCTCCAATTGCTGCTACAGCACTTGATTGGTTTCAATTTTATTCTAGCAACCAAGCTCGAAGTGTGTCAATCAATATGGTTCTGCATCTATCCATTATGTTCCGTGAGAAGGAATTCTCAAGGTTTAGTCATCTAACCATTGTGTTTTTAAGTGTATAAGGTTCCACTGGAGAATGTAACAGAGCACTACAAATACTGCATAAGCAAAACTAGAAATTGTCGCTATGCAACTGATATGCCTCCGCAATAAAGCATTATTCTCCCACATGTCTGATTACGATAGGCCCTACATCTTGACAGTGTGAAAGGACAGTTTCACATGATTGGTAAAAATTGAAATGATATGCTTGAAAGTTTGATGGCACAACCCCAAATGGATGGCTTAATATTGTTAAACAAGAGGGCAAGTACTCTGAAATGTGAGCATTTTGACTTGATCTAACTGGTAATATCCACTTTTCATGACAGTAATTTGAGGTATTTTCAGTTTGAGGGAAGAAATAGCTAGATTGTAACATAATCATTTAACCTTTGTCTCCCAGTGGCCCAAATCTTTTCTTGCAGAATTATTTTGCAGTAATACATGCATATACACCTAGTTCTTCGTCCACTCACACATAAATTACATAATATGCCATGTTTAACTGGGATACCTCATACGGTTCTTAAACTAAGCTGTTCAGAGAACTGATTAAGAGCGGAAGGACAGACGAACAAACGGACGGATGGACAATCCGGAAAAAAAAAAATTATGCTTCCTGTGACACTTTGTAGCGGAGGCATAATTATGCTGATGACACTCAGTTTCGTGTTCCATTGAGTCAAAAAGTATCACTTCTTCCCAGGGATTGCTCAGAACAGCCTACTATTGAAATCTGGAAAAAAAAACACACGAAGTCTTGCATGTAAGATCTCGTGACAAATCTTCAGCATTTCTGTCAGTCAATGATTGTAATAATCCCAATTGTCAATTCCTAAGATCTTCGTGTAAAAGTCCAAGATTATCTTATCACGGAAACGCACATTAATGTCATGAGCATATCAGCAGCTCTGCATGGGTCCACACAGATTGGGGAAATTAAAAACTTTCTTAGTAAAACAATTTCAGCAGATCTTGTGCATGCATCTATTTTTATCACGTGCTTGTGGATAAGAATAACGGTTTGCCCATCGGAGCTCTGGAATATGAGCTCAAAGGACTTCAACCGATACAGGATTTTGAAAGGGTGAAAAAGATTGTAAGCAGCAAAAGGGAAATCTGAACACATAACTCCTATCCTACTTAGTCTTTGTTTTTGTTTTTCCGATAAGGACTCTTACACTTACACTTGCATTCAAATATCTACATGGAAATGCCCTAGCTGTCTGTTTCAAAGAACTCAAAGTTGTAATCTATATGTTTAAAATCAAAGAATCTCCTCTCTAAATGAATGTGAAGTCCAAGACATTTGGTGATAAAACTTTTTGAAAGAGAACACCAGCATTATGGGAAATCTCCATCTAAATATAAGACATATTACAGATTTCGATAAATTCAAATCTGTACCAAAAATCAGTCGTTTTATTATCAATGATAATGTTACTGTTAAAAATAACGAAGATTGGAATTTCTGTATGATTTTTGCATAGTTATATGACCTTTGGTATTACACGTTTCTAAGATTTTTTTTTTTTTATTATCACCATTGTTTTCATAATCATTAGATGTGCACAATAACTTATTGTGCCTTATGAACTCGCAAAATTATACGGCTTTTGGCATCATACGTTTCTCCGAATTGTTTATAATTATTGTTTTCATTATCATCAGATATGATCATTCATTGTGCATCAAATCTGCTGGATGTTATGTATCATTTTACTTTGTTATACTTTAGTTGATGATTTTTCAGTGGAAAATACGAAAATGAACTGAAATTTGGATTTAAATCATAACTTTCATTAGTATTATTTATATTACTGGGACCTAATATATTATGTCATTTACTGGGACCTACGCTCGACAAGCTTGCATGCTTCCAAGTAGGTTCCATCATATTCCTTTAGCATTCATTCTCAGATTCCAACTTTTATAAATCGACAGCTATGGTCTATATATTTGCAATATTCAATTATACCTCCTAGCTGTGGATATCCTGTATCATTACCCATATGAGGTAGTTTTTTTTTTTTTTCCCGGCAATTGTACTTGTTCTTTTGATTGATCGGCAAGGACAGCGGGAAATATTAGTGGGTATTTTCCTCCCTCTGGGTTTGGCCATTAACTTTACACGTAAACACTCCGGTCAATCACCAAGAGGAAATGTCGAAAACTGCTAGCATCCGGGCACTTGAGCTCCCGGTGATGGAAATTTACTGTTGTGAGAGTTTCTCGCGCAGAGGTTTCGCGATGAAGGCCAAATTCTTATACGTTAACACGCAAAATTAGATGACGATCGCTGCGCCGTATGTAGGCGTGTGTCTGACTGTGTGTGCTGGCTGTTACTCGCACAGCATACCTGAGTTTCGTGGCAGAGGGCAAATTCCCATACATTAGCACGTAAAAAAAAGGGAGGGGGACGATCGCTGCAACTGTGTGAGCACGCCGATTACATTGTACCTGAATTGTGCATAGGGGTTGTGTGCAAGCATGTAGGTGTAGTGTAGTGCAATGGTGTAGGGTTCGACCTGGTGCCGAGTGGATTTTGTTACGGTAAATCGGGAAGTTTACATTGTAATGATTTAAGTTATGCCTGAAATGGATAATTATAATGATATGGACTGTCTACTTTTTGGGGATACGACATCTTCAATACATTTCTAGTTCGGGCAATAAATGTCGTATCCCCCTCAAGGTCAGTCCACATTATATTATATTAAATGGGTTAGTCAAATTCCGGTTAGAGATTGGCCAAACACAGTCACGAGATGGAGGCACATTGGTTATGTTCGCGCATGGGCAGAACATCTCCCATGGGAAAACATTTTCACATTACAAATGACAAACGATACCAAACGATTGAACAATCGATAGGATAAATTTGCCTATTCAATACAATGTGAAAAAGCAGATGACCGTATTTAACTAACCCATATACTAAAACAGATGATGACTTCTGTTGTCGGGAACATGCACCAAACGTTCCACCCTCAGGATTTGAAATGCTATTTCGGGAGGCTAAAAGTCCCTTATAAGTGACATTCTTATCACTGATTGTTCAAAAGTATTCTCATGTGACAAGGTGCAGTTCCGTCTATCTTGCCTCAGGGTTTTCAGGTCGAGTGATAGAAATCCAAAACCCTCGTGATAGTAAGGCAAAACCCTCGCGATAAAAAAGTCAAAACCCTCGTAATAGAATTCATAAACCTTCACCGACTTTTGGACAAATAACAAGTACACGTAGACTTCGCGCGGTGTCCGCATACCCTCCAATGACGTTCACTGAAATACGCGCATCGTACAACACATGCACAATCATCACGTCACACTATAAGTTTGCGCACAATAGGCCGGTTTCAACATGGCAGGCGAATGCTCTTCCGTGATTGAAGCGAGTTGAGTTGTGTTGGAAATATCGAATTAAAATACGAGCGACGGGAAGTTAGATACTGTAATCTTCTGTCAATATTTTATGCAGGAGCTCGCAGAAGGCCGCGTGAGTTGTAGACCTACTGGGTAGTCTACACTACGAAATGTAGGAAAACGATACACGCAAGCGCCGTGGCCTGTTTAAGTTTAAAAACGATAACGTTACAACTAGTATTAGGGCCTAGGCCTAGAATATACTTCCTATTTGACTAGCCCCAGATCTTGGCATAGCTGGTTACTACTAGTTAGACCTAGACTTAAACGTTGGAGTATAAAATTTAAGGACAAGTTCGCCTTCATATACATATGGAATGAGTGAATGCAGCAATAATTATTATAAAACATCAGTGAAAGTTGGGGAAAATCGGACAATCCATTCACAAGTTATGAATTTTTAAACTGTCTGCGCAGTCACTGCTGGATGAGAAGACTACTACAGCGCCTGATGTCACATGCGTGCAACGATATAAGGAAAATAATATAAAGAGAATTTCACAATTTTTTTTTTAAGTGCACATTTCTTCGACATGTCGTTGACGTATGTTAAGGGTAATATTATTCCCCCTGCCTTCTGAAAGAGGCAAGTCGAGCTTTCTTTTGTTATGTGAGAAAAGTGAAAACATGTTGATTTTTATTATTGTTTTCTTTACATCATTGTACACATACGACATCACAAGCTACAGTAGTCTTCTCATCCAGCAGTGTCTTAGCAGGAACTTCGAAAAATCGTAATTTTTGAACGGATTGTCCAATATTCCTCAAACTCTCACTGATGTGTTCCACTAAAATTGCTGCGTTCACTCAATCCACATGTCTATGAAGCTGGACTCGTCCTTTAACTGCTCTGTACTCGGATGTTGGTGAAAATTATCACTCCTTCGGTGCTTTTCATACCGACCCTTTTATCACCCCTCAGCTAACGCCTCGGGGTGATTGAAGGGTCGGTATGAAAAGCACCTTGGAAATGATTATTTCCGCCATCATCCTCATGAACAGTCTATATTTGCATGGTTATTTAATTTTGTTATATTTGATGTATTTTTCATCAAAAATATGAAGAATAAAACGAAAATTGAAATTGACATTGAAATTAAAATCATTGTTATTATCATTATTATTATCATTATTATCATTATTTAATATCGATAGGGAAAAAAAGATGAAGAAGATGAGAAGGAATACCCAAAATATGGCTTTGTCAAGTTGTTTGGTTCGAGTATGACCTCAACAGGATTTTTTTTTTTTTTGGATATACGCTTAAAGAAGAAGGAATGACAAACGATGTGTGATATCAGGGAGAAGATCATCCCAGTTTTTTGACCATATAAACAGTTCTAGCGAAAGTTGTTTGGGTGCGCGAAAGATGAAATGGATCGTTTCATTGAATTTGACTGATGGCAAATCATAGATTTGATGAAGTGCATGATTGACAGACGGTCAAAAGTACAAAACTTACTGGGTGGAGTGGACTGTACATCTGTTAATTAACAAAAGAGAGAAACAATGCATTGCGATTTACGATGAGGGCTGCGATCGCACTTACATAAACGTTCATCATACATTGATAGTAATTTCCTACACTCTGAATGTCTTTCGTACGCACTCAGGAATGGTTACACACATAAATGAGGATAATGATAGAGTCTTCTCTTCGGTTGCGCTTTCGGGCGCCTTTGAATGTTTTTACAAACAAATAGAGATATATAAATGCTGTTTCATCATCATCATCCTCATCCTCATCATCCTCATCATCATCCTCATCATCATCATTTTCGCATACAAATTTGCCGAGGATGATAGAATGACATTTATTGAACGAAGCATTCTCATTATAATAGCATTAAAACGTAAGTAACTTTGGTGTGGTTTCGTAAAAATGTAATTGAAACGATATAAACACTTCTGAAAGACACTCACACATGCACACACATGCACACATACACGCCACACGTGCAATCATGCATCATTTTTTTTTTTTTCAGAAATAAAAATATCAATGAGGCCTACCCTAAGTGCATTACTAAGAGAGCACATCCGGGGGTAAACATGTATAGTCATTACAGCAATATCATATGACATGGTACTTGATGTACAGTGTGTGTTATCTTCGTAGCTATACTCTCGGTTCGATGCATCGATGTTATAACGTATTGTTTTCTGCGGGTCAGAAAAGCCATGCGATCAGTCACGAGCTCACGTTTATTGTTATACTTCATCGTGCAAATGAGCTTTCAGCAAATTTTGTAATCCATATAAACACTTTAAGGTCTCATGACGCATAATAATGCCAAAAACCACAACGAAAGCTTTTTCGTACGCTATCAGTAACCCTGTTAAATTCGTTCCGTTCCTCAGCGTAACTTCATGGTGCTTAAGAGGAATCACTGCAAGAAAATGTTTTTACGCTTATATTAATTAGCATTAGTATGAATATAAATTTGAGTGAGTTAATGTAATGAAATAAAATGTCTTCATAATACCCCTTAATCGGCAACATCTAGTAGTTGTTCTGTTTAAACTTTCGTGGAAGATACATATTGATGATAATTGTCATACACTATCTTGTAACATTGGAGTCATAAATGAAATTAAGCTTTATTTTCCCATTCCCACCCTCCTTTAACTATATTCATATTTGGCTTTGCCTTATCTTAATTACGGTATCATAGCTTGGGGAAATACTCATTCAATGTATCTTGATAGATTCTTACGTCACCAAGAAAGCCCTTCGTATAATTTGCAATGTATCTTGGAAGTCTCATACAGACGTTATATATATATATATATATATATATATATTCTTTTTTTTTTGAAAATAAGATTTGAAAGGTAACTGATCTTTATCATTATCATCTTGGTCAATTCATGTATAAATCAAGTGATAACTTATTACCTCCCACTTTTACTGGGACGTTCGTGAAAAAACAACTCCTTCCACAGATACCCAACTCGTAATTCTAATGAACTTCAATTGCCTTTAACCAGGACTATACTTCAATCCACATTTACTTTTGATGGACCAAAATATTGGAATAGCCTTAGTGATGAATTAAAAACGGCCCTAAGTTTGAATTGTTCTAAAGTCAAGTTAAAGAATCTTTTATTATTTATCTATAAAAATTCATTTGAGCGTCATCATTAAATACATATATGAAGAGTTTGTTCCCCCAAATCGATGTCCATATATGCCAGATGGAGATATTTGCAATTAAAGGTCAAGAAAAATAAAGAAAATAATAAGAACATTTTTGCTTCATTTGATCATAACTTCAAAAATGTACCTTTATATGTAGTGACCAATATATCATTTAAAAGGTATTATTTTGTACTTTATGACAGAGACCGTACTTCAAAATCTTCAAAAATGGACTTATCGGTTTTTGCGAACTCTTCATATTTTGTATACTCAAATTTAAAAAGGATAACATTTTGCTGAATTTTTAATGATTGTAGAAGTACTGGAATATTCACTTTCATTTTTTTTCTTTCATATTATGCGTATGGCTTAGCGGCTCCGTTCACTCATCACTTCTAGTCTTCACAATAGACATTGTTCTTTTTTGTTCTATTTTCCAACCATGTTATCTCTTCGTCTTCATCTCTCTGTTTTTTGCTTTCCTGTTCTATTCTCTGCATGACAGCGACTTAGTGTTTGGGTTTGTTTGGGTGTTTGTTCAGGGCTAGTTAGGTTTTTATTCGTAGTACGTGTAATTCATTCTGTAAATTTAGTTTCTTGTTCAAAGTAGAAGATCAATGATATAATATGTATAATTGTTTTACTATGTTTGGGGGAATACACCCTACAATAATTGCTTCTTCAGCATTCCTCCTCATCTCCTGCATTTTCTAAACTTTAGAATGTTCTTTGTGGGATTTTTTCCACCCTATCATTTGTTTATCCATTTTTTATTTATCATATTTTGTAATGTTGACAAATGTACTTGTGTTTTATGCGAAAAAATGCATTTTCAAATTCTGTTGGGGATGGAAAAAGAAAAATGAATGAGTGAATGAATGAATGAATAAATGAATGAATGAAAAAGAAAGTCTTTGCTTTACGAGCATAATTATCCCGAAAGGTTTTCTTCACCAGTTTAAAATTCCGTTTCCAAAATTATCCTAATTTGCAGAATCATAATCGCGTGCAACTTCAACTTTGATTTCATGCTCATGTCAAGATCGTTAACTTCCTCCATTACATAGATGTTAAATTCAATCACCATCATTCGGATGCGTCCCTTCTTAATCCTTGATACACTCGGATCACTTGGTAGCTCATTTGATTTTTTTTTTTACACCTTTCCTCACATACCACATAAATTTACATCAGACGTATCAGACCCGACTTGGTCCCCATGCACGTTCACATTAATTTGCTAGTAATAAAGTCGTGTTCGAATGTACCATCCGTAGTTTGTCAATAGGGAGTTTTCGCAAGCACGACGCGGCAGGGAGTTGAGCGTGCCGTGTGCAAAATTTGCTTCTGCGCATGATCAAATTCGAGAAACGTCCCGTCCTGGGGAAAATGAGTACGGTACTCGGTCAAAAAAGCGTTCGGTCCCGATGCTGGGGCAGGAGTGAGCCAGCCAGCCAGCCAGCCAATCAGCGATCTTGTCCCCACGCCTCCGTACTGTACAGGAAAGCGAAACTGCTTCGATACGGGGACGGGAGTCCGAGTACGGGGACTGTCACAGCTGATTGCTTCCGCGTATTCTCGGTCTCCCCGTCGTGTAGCGAAACCTCCCTATTTCAGTTACTTGAGGAATTCAAACATGCTTCCACTGACTTACCAGGCTCCTCTTTTAAACATGAGGGGAATGTAGAGTTCCAGCTAGGTTTGTAGGGTGACTGTCCAGGGACACACTGAACAGTCTGGCTCCCATTGACCTTGTAACCTTTGTCACATGTTAGGGTTGAAGACGAACCGAAGAAAACGCTGCCGTTCCTGGACCATTGCCCATGCTGTACACTTCCGGCATGGTCACAAAAGCCGATAGAGGCTTTTTGGATACAAATTTGCAAATACGGAAATGTGATTCATACCTTGAAGAAATATGATTGGATTTACACTTGAGCATATTTGGAAATATCAGCAGGAAAACAATAGGAAGGAAAATCAACCCACTCAGAGGTACATTACAATGCCCTCGTAAAGGCAATTATATTTGCTGTCAAGGATCGTCTAATACATTCTTTCTTTGTTCTATCTTTGCTGCACAATTCAAGTCAAAATTATAACTCTGGTGAATATTGCCTTTCATACGCATACGAGACAAAATGTCAAGACAAAGACATTGAATGTCAACAGAAGTTGTTTCAGTGCTTACCCATACATGCTCACTGTCTATGTTATACCACTATCAAATTCCTTACAACAATCCTATAATTAAACATAGCTAGGTTAAAACTGGATACACATCAGGTGATATTGATGTAGAAATAAATATAAATGCAGAAATTCAAGAATAGACAATATATATGCATGCACTAGCATAGAAGAAATTTCCACATGAAGCATAACAAATAAAATTAAACATTAAATCAGGGGATTTTCATGTATTTTAAAAAAGAGCATGGTCATAGGAAACGAGCACACAACTACATATCCTCCCGAAAACAAACATAAAACAAACAAAGAAACAAACATTTTATTTAACTAATATCACATCGCCTCACGGTATTATATTATTTTTTTTATATTAATATTATATTGCGCTTATATTATATTGGTGATTATACATACAATGTAAATTAACTGCACACATGCATGCACAACAGTGATAAACATTAAGACAGTTAAGCTTACTTGTTGTATATCAGAATATATCAAATATGAAATCATATCATAACAAGTAAAAACAAGTTTTAAAATTCAAATTAATCATACCCATTTCACAAAGATATTATGTTCATCAACGTAATCATACACAGATATACAATTATATCAATATACTGCTAATTAGCAGATGCATTCATGTACGTAATACACATGCACATACATACATCCACAAAAATGTGTCATATTGAGATCAGATTTTACTTAAAGATGAAAAAAATGGGAAAAAATGATCTGTATAACTGTGTATTTCCTGGTAAAAATACTAGTATATCAGATCACAAAATGCTTATCTACTAGTATGTGAATTTACAAACCAACATGCTTGTTGGTACAAATAACCTTTTCTGCTAATGCGCAAAGTGGAATTTCGAACTAGTCTATTGAATACGCATGTTATGCAATAACAAACAGCACATACAGGAAGCTATCACGTCAGCTTGGTGATAAATGATTCAATGTGATAGAATGTTGATTTAATGGCCACTGTTAAGGAACATCAATTTCGTTATTTTCGTTTCATGATATGAAAAGACTGCAAGAAAACAAGTAAGTCGTAACGTTACTTTTGAGTATGGGTTTAATAAAAAATCATGGCTTACCGTTGTAGACTGAATACCACGGTGGATATCCCGCTGCTCCACCGCACCGTTCATTGCTGTTACCGGAGCATGGACTGTTACACTGTCCCATATTCTTTGCTTCCAAGGGAAGAGTTTTTAACAGGTTCTGTCCTTCAGTGGCATCAAGACAAAAACATTCATCTTGTCGGATGAAAGCAAAGTTTTTCTCTTGCTTTCTGCATGTCAGGAGGCAATCTTCAATGGTGCTTTCAAGTGATATATTAGGATGTCTTGCTTGGAAATCGGTGACCTTGAAACAGCCTTGATAACCAGGCCCTAGAAGGCATGGAAAATACGACAGCAAAGGGAGAAGAGAATGATCGTTCGAAAGGCATTTGAATGGGCCATAATTTGAAAGAAAATAGATGAAATGGTGAGAGGGGAGACTCATTGGTTTAACATGATATCGAGGATGAGAAGCAAGAGACATGGATACACTTAAACTGGATAATTGGAAGGGAGAGCATAGATGGAGATGAGATCAAGGATCGGAGCGGAGAGACACGGATAAAGATGAGTGTGAAAATAGAATATGAAATGAACAGAAAGAAATTATAATGTGCGTAGCATAAGCAAAAAGGTTTTATCAGAATAGATATATAGTGTATCTTTTTTTATGACAATAAAACTTTCAAGTTGTCCGAAGGAAATTATGCAAAGAGACTATATTAGCAAGTCTCGAGAGAACCCATCCCCTTCCCTACCCTCATCAATGTAGTAATCTGAGAAGTTGTAGAGAGGCCTTTAGAGTTGTATTAATCTATCGAGCCTTCTGATTGGTTCAAATATCACTTATTTACGTACTAAATCTAGCAATTCATTGCAATATGCAGCAGTGAATGATCAAATTGTAAACCGTTGCGTATATTTGCAGTAATACAATAGAGGAGTGCGGATTTAATCTATGCGTGAGTAGACTTGTATGATTCAAGTCACATTCCTTATACCTGTATACGCATACTGTGTGTGTGTGGGGGGGGGGGGGGCGGCTGCGGCCGCTCTAGTTCTCACTCTTAAGAGGACACTACACATTTATTGTATTACGAGCGTTTTGTTCATTTCAGAGGAATATACATACAAACGTTTCAAGATATATGATACTCAGCCTTTTATCAAATAGAAAGCATATGAAAACTTACGATGACACTTTAGGCGGATGATATTCAGAGACGGGCATAAGGTAGAGTTTGAAGAACATTCCTGTAGAATTCCCATGTCTGAGGGATATTAAGAATTTTAATAAAAAGGTGAGATCAGCGCTGATTCCGGGACGGGCGGGGGAAGGGGGTGGGATTAAAACGACGAAGAGAAAGAAGCCTATCACTGCATAGAAATAATATTTTCTTGATTGTGTGATGTTTAGAAACAAACGAAAGAGCACATACCTTGCTAATTTTCGAGGGTTAAAAGTTTTATGTCCATCAGGAAGGTGATTGTGCATTATACAATGTCATCACCGTTTTGTGGTACTGATGCTGAGCGGCTTATTTCCAAAATGGCGTTACCTTCACCACATGGACGAGTAAGAACAAATGTATTCTGGTCAAGGTTGAAGCCGCCCTCAGACTCATGCATCGAAACTTCGGGGTAACCAAGCTGTCGACATGCTGTTCGAGCTGTGTATGAATCCCAGTTATCGGCACACGCTGGAAGCCAGGCTCCAGACTCTTTGTGGTACACTTCTAAGAGGCCGTTCCCTGGTGAAACGTCTCCAGACTGAATCCTCAGCGAGAGCGTTGGGACTAGCAATGCAACAACAGATATTGAATTAAGAAATGAAATTCAGAAGAGTCTAAGATACTCATATTGTGTCAGGACAGTGTTACAATGGATGTTAAAATTATATAAAGTAATTGTCTAAGGCTACGCGGGGGGTCCGCCATAGGTTTTGCACGAGTTTTTTTGTGGAGCTATCTCCTCTGAAGCCGTCGGTTCCGGGCCCCCCCCCCCCCACACCGGTGTCGTCGGCAGCGGGAGGGTCTTTTCTATTCGTTCGGCCGGGTTTCGGCCGCGCTCCTCCTCCGTGTCGACGTCGAGAGCGGTACAAAAAACAAAGGCAAACAAAAGACAAACAACAACATGCAGCGTTTGCGCGCTGGCGCGCTGGACTCCCGCTTCAGTGGCGAAAGCTCTATCATCGTTCTTGGACGCACACACACGCACACGATGTATACGGATCTGCCTGCGCGTGATATGTACTCTCATATGGTATAATACACGGCGCGGTCATACAAGGGCATTTACGTACATGTACAGTGACGTTCGCCATTGGCATTGGCGTGCCCTAATGAAAACAACGAATGCTGTTATTTTATTGTATTTTGTACAACTACAGGATACTATGCAGCTCAGGTACGTCATTTAGTTTACTCTCAAGTCGGGTATCATTGTACTCAGACTGTTTAGAACGGCTACCTATCCACTTAAATTTTGTCCTTGCCGATCGTATCCTTCCATATCAGATTACACGTGCCGCTGTCCATTCGTTTACTGCAGAGCTGCTGTAAACATGAATATTCATGAGACGAGCG
Source organism: Diadema setosum (assembly GCF_964275005.1). NCBI lineage: Eukaryota > Metazoa > Echinodermata > Echinoidea > Diadematoida > Diadematidae > Diadema > Diadema setosum. The sequence goes on from NC_092706.1 coordinate 21,061,061, forward strand.
GACGCGGGGGAAACCCTCGCTTTGCTGACCGCCAATTTTTGAAGTTACAAGTGGACATCAAATGTGTGGTTCTATGGTGTATCAAACCAAGTTTTGGTGATAAGAATAAAAAAGAGGGAGCAAATGACGACAAAAATATTCTTCTTCCAGTCTCCCATAACGTAGGAAAAGAAATGTTAAAGAAAAAATACGAGGCCCTGAGACCCATGGATTCCCACGGGTGCCTACTTATTAAACCTAATGACTTTGATCTCCCCCTTCCCAAATAACAATGATGATTATAATGATAATATAATAATAATAATGATAATAATAATAATAATAATAATAATAATAATAATGATAATAATAGTAGTGATACTTATAATACTAATAATAACAATATTGATGATAATAATGGTGATAATGTACAGTCTGAAGCAGAAGAAGAAGGACATTAATGATTATGATAATAATGATAATAAAAATGTACAGTCTGGCGAAGCAGATAAACGGGTGGTTCTATGATCCATATCAAACCAAGGTTTGGTGATAAAAACAGAAGAAAAGAGAGCAAACGAAGACGAAAATATTTTATTTCTCGCAGCACAATAGTAACAAAAACACTAGGGGGTCTATATATGAAGTAGTCCTACTGAGCACAAGAATGTATGCGTATGTTAGTGCAATGAAGCAGTTTTGGACAGTTTGCGCAGGACTGTCTTCAGCAAAGCTTTTAATCAATAGCAGAAAAATGGGGGAAACAGATTTTTACAATTCTTAACAAATTAACATTTCCGCCTCCCTTGGTTGATCATCCCTTTATTATGACTCTACTCTCTCCTCTCCCCTAAATATATTAATGATAATGTTAGTAATAATAATGATAATAATAATGATAATAACAATAAAAATAATACACTGAAATAATGATAATAATACAATAGGCCAATGCAAATACATGGGGAGGGGGTGCTATGATCCATAACTTAAGAGTGGGCGGAAGAGACACAAACAGGTACTGGATTGTTTTGATGTTTAAAATGAAATATCAATGATGAAGCTATTTGAAACGTCTATCATTCGTAGAGTAACCTTGACATGACGGAATAAAAGATATTCACTATCCTTGACCGATAAACTTTTTTCCTTAATTCCCTTGATTCATCCCCATGTCAATGAATAATATAAAATAATAATAAAACCGAATGACTATGATCTCCCCTCCCACAAAATAACAATAACAATAACAATAATAATAATAATAATAATAATAATAATAATAATAATAATGATAATGATGATGCTAATTATTATAATAATAAAAACAATGAACAGTATCAATGAGATAAACGGGTGGCTCTAGAGCCATCAAACCAATTTTTGATTATGAAAACAGAAATGAGGGAGCAAATGAAGACGAACATATTCTTTGTGTATTTCTTCTCTCATAACGTGGTTGAAAAATATATCAAAGGAAAAAAACGAAGCCCTGAGACCCGTAGATACCCACGGGTACCTAATACTTATAAAACCTAATGAATTTGATCCCTTCCACAAATAACAATAATGATTATAATAGCAATAGGGGCCTAATGAGAATAATAACATGATAATAATAATGATGATGTATAGTCTGAAGCAGATACACGGATGGTTCTATGATATATCAAAAAAAAAAATTTGGTGACTAAAAACAAAAAGGAGGGAGCAATTGAAAGCGATCAAAAATATTATATTTTTCTCTCATAACGTGTGAAAAGAAATAGGAATGAAAAAAAAAAATGCTAGGCGTTGAGACCAGCCGTGGATTCCCTCGGGTTCCTGCATGGATGCAAGAGCAGGGGGTATAATTAATATCAAAGTCATAGTGTCAATAGTATCTCCCCATTCCGACGGGAAGAATCTGTGGGCAGAACTTCCGGAGAATCTCATGAGCGTTTTTGGTAATTTTCCCTGAATGTTTGTTTTTGGGTTTTGTTTTGTTTTTATTTTTCTGTTCTGCGGGGATGGAAATGTGTGTGTGTGTGTGGGGGGGGGGGGTGATCATGGGTAGAAGCGATCGAGCACAAGTAACGAAAGAATGAGAAAAATTTTTTTTTATTTCATCAATAAAAATGTGCAAAATCGTATCTATGAGAAAAAAAAAAACCCTCAGACCCGTGGATTTCCACGGGTGCTGCTAGTCTATATATGAAGAGTTTGTTTGCAAAAACCGATAAGTCCATATTTACCAAATGGAGATATTTGCGATTAATGGTCAAGAAAAATAAAGAGAATAATAAGAAAAAATTTTGCTTCTTTTGACCACAACTTTAAAAATGTACCTTTATATGTAGTGACCGATATGTCATTTAAAAGGTATTATTTTGTACTTTATGACAGAGACCGTACTTCAAAATCTTCAAAAATGGACTTATCGGTTTTTGCGAACAAACTCTTCATATATATAATACGCGAAGTTGTTGTTGTTGTCGCGGCATTATGTATTTCCTGTTTTATTCCGGCGTTGCTGGATTGTCTATCTCCTCCCGAGCCGTCGGCTCCGAGCAGCTGCGACCGGTGCCGTCGGCCGCGGGAGAGTATCCTGCATCGAATGGCTTGGGTTTCGTCCCCGCTCCGCCTCCGTGTCGACGTCGAGGACGAAAAAGAAAAATTAATTAGATAGATGCATAATGCATTTTTGTGCGTGACGAAAGAGCGTTTTAATATTCACCGATCCTGCGCTGGACTCCTGCTTTCTCGATCGTCCATCTTTTAGCTTGCAGAGACAATGGGATACTAAAGATGATGGGTGCAGCGAAGTCTCTGACATCTTCCGACGGACACGCACGCACGCACACAATGTACTCCACAGAACTCTATACACAGAGTGTGTGTAGGGTTTTGTGATGTACTCTCGGGTACGGTATGCCAGTGTGTGGCCTGCGCCTGTTTATGTATTGACGATGGTTACACGAAACATTATCTGCGTAAGACTGATACATGTATGGAATTCATTATGGCGGCGCGGTCATACAAGGGCATTTCACGTACAGTGTCCGTGACGTTCGCCATTGGCGTGCCCAAGTGAAAATTAAGCAACGAATGCTGTTATTTTATTATATTTTGCACAACTGCAGGATACTATGCAGCTCAGGTTCGTCATTTAGTTTACTCTCAATATATATATATCTCCATATCAGATTACACGCGCCGCTGTCCATTCGTTTACTGCAAAACTGCTGTAAACATGAATATTCATAAGATGAGCGGACGTAGAGGAAACCCTCGCTTTGACGACCGCCTATTTTTGAATTTACAAGTGGGAATAAAATGGGTGATTCTATTGTCCATCAAACCAAGTTTTGGTGATAACAATTTAAAAAAAAGGGAGCAAATGAAGACAAAAATATTCTTTCTCCCATAACGTGGGAAAAAGAATTAAAGACAAGATACGAGGCCATGAGACCCATGGATTCCCACGGGTGCCTATACTTATTAAACCTAATGACTATGATCTCCCCCTCCCCAATTTAATAATAATAATTATTATAATGATACTATAATAATGATAATAATAATGATAATAACACAATAATAATGATAATAAAAAATAATAATAATAATAATAATGTACTGTCTGAAGCAGATAAACGGGTGGTTCTATGATCTATCAAACCAAGATTTGGTGATAAAAACAAAAAGAAGAGAGTAAATGAAGACGAAAATATTTTATTTCTCTCAGCACAATAGCAACAAAAACCCAACTGGGGTAGTCCTGCTCAGCACAAGATTACGTATATTAGTGCAGTGAAGCAGTTTTGGACAGTTTGCGCAGGACTGTTTTCAGAAAAGCTTTTTATCAAGAGCAGAAAAATGGGGGGAACAGATTTTTACAATTCTTAACAAACTAACATTTCCGCCTCCCTTGGTTCATCATCCCTATATGACTCTACTCTCTCCTCTCCCCTAAATAATAATAATGTTAGTAATAATAATAATGATAATAACAATAACAATAATACACTGAAATAATAATGATAATAATATAACAGTTCAATGTAAATGAATGGGGAGGGGTGCTATGATCCATAACTAAGAGTGGGCGGAAGAGACGCAAACAGGTACTGGATTGTTTTAATGTTTAAAATGAAATATCAATGATTGTCAAAATGAATCTGACATTGGTGATATAGTATATTCTGTTTTGGTGTCAATAGAGGGAGCTGGTGAGATGTAGACAAATATTTTGGAATAATAATTTAAATACGATTTGAATAGTATGTGACAGGAATGTATGGTTAGGGTGTGAGTGTGAAGTGAGTGAGCAGTGAGAGTGAACAGTTGCATTTGAGGCCTGCTGGCGAGAAGGTGCGCAGACGGGTTGACAAGCCAAGAACAGGGCCTGAGCATCATTGCATCTAATTCGGCTGCGTCGCTTGGTGCATTCCCCGTAGACACCGCTGGCCGTCACTCAAAAAAAGGAAAAGGGACCGAGAAGCTGTAAGTTTTGCAGAATTTCATACTGTTACTGCATTTAGCACCCGGTAGGAAAGAAGGTTTTTTTTTTTTTTTTTTTTTTTTTTTTTAATCGATTAGAATAGAAGTAAAGAAATGTTAATGTTAAAGAGTAGAAAGCAAATACACCACGTGAGGTTCTCGAAATATAGCTTGAAATGATGCTTGTTTTTGTGTATGTAATGAGCCACAATATTTAAGCCAGAGAGAGAACTGGTCTGGTAGTGAGAGGGTTAGGTTGTTTGCATTACCTCAAAAGTGAGATTGTTTGAGTAAAAGAAATAGCAATTAGATTTTAATCCTGAACGATGAGTTTTGTTGTTGGTGTAATTGCTACGACATTTTTTCTGATAATTGTAATAATTATGATATTAGTAATATTATCGATTTGTGTTGATACACATATCTACGCCAAGGACGATATGTATGAGGATCGATAAAGCGTAGCTGTGAATCGATTCAGACACAGAAATGAATGGTAAGAGAAAGTATGTCCTCTCTGAAATTCGGATATGAATGTTAGAACGACGAGAGATACAGTGTGAAGAGCATATATGCAAAGTTAGTAAAAGCAGCTAGAAAAGAGTGAGCTTTTACGGGAGAGATTTATATTGCTTGGTAGAGTAATTCTATCGCTGGATAGTGATAACTGTCCCATTAATAGTGTGAATTTTAACTAGTCGCAGAGGTTCAATTGAACGACTATGGCTGTGCTTATGCATTTTGTTGTATGGCAATATATTGCAACAGAACCGAAATGTGCCATAAGCTTTTGTATTCTTTTGAAAGAAAGATCAAAATGATCATGAAAGAAGAAAGTGATGTGCTAATAAGATGAGAATGTTCGGATACACTTGTACCTTAACACAGCTCTGCAATGGTGAGCGCAAATGTTATATTATAGGAGCTGAGGATTAATAGTTGGGTAGAAATTTATTTTGACAAGGGATTTGTTATATTTCTAGCCGTCCGTATCCAGGCACTGAGTATCCGGACTTGTCCGAGGACGTATCCGGAGGCGGATACCGCCCAGTCTTTGAGTCGTCGAGTAATCCCACGCCCAGCTGTGGACAGAACCAGGCAGACACACGCGAACCGGACAATACCCACGCCAATCGACCGTGTGTATCCGGCCACGCCGTGCTGCCACGCCCGTATACATTTCACGCCGCGACGGACTGCAGGAACAGGCGTCAGCCACCTCGCGTGAACCGCGTATCCGACGCCAGGATCCGGCTTCGCCTGAGCAACACTGTACAGTCATCGCGCGGTTATCGACAACGTGAAAGTGCCTTAGATATGTAGGGACTTTATTCATAGAGTTTTTTTTTTTTTTTTCATACGTAGAAATGCACGTGCTCAGATAGGGGCTTATTAGAAATGAGGATACCATAAAACCATTTATTTATATACATATAGTTTTGTCTTGCATTTTTCTTCCCGAAAACATTTTTCTTTCGGTGACTTTGTATTGACATTCGGGAAACAACCTCCCACATCGCTTACATTGTTTAAATAAAAGAGTCGGATGACACAATTGATTTGAAACGATAATTTGCTGTGTTCAGTTTATTAGTGCGGTCGTCTTCCGAGAAACCCTTTGACAATGATAATGAAGCTATTTGAAATAAGTAACCTTGAGAGTAACCTTGACATGACGGACAAAAAGATTCACTATCCTTGACCCATAAACTTTTGTTCTTAATTCCCTTGAGTTATCCCCGTGTCAATGAATTGTATAAAATGATAATGAAACCGAATGACTATGATCTCCCCTCCCTCAAAATAATAATGATAATAATAATAACCATAATCATAATCATAATCAATGATTATAATGATAATAAAAACAATAAACAGTGTCAATGAGATAAACAGGCGGTTCTAGATCCATCAACCCAAGTTTTGATTATGAAAACAGAAATGAGGGAGCAAATAAAGACGCTAATATTCTTTGTGTATTTCTTCTGTCATAACGTGGTTGAAGAAATATTAAAGAGAGAATACGAAGCCCTGAAACCCGTAGATTTCCATGGGTTTCTTACACTTATAAAACCTAATGACTATGATCACAATAATAATATAACAGTAGGGGCATAATAAGAATAATAATATGATAATAATAATGATGATGTTTAGTCTGAAGCAGATAAACGGATGGTTCTATGATATATTAAACCAAGTTTTCGTGATTAAAAACAAAAAAGGAGGGAGCAATTGAAGACGAAAATATTCTTCTTTTTCCCATAACGTGGGAGGATATATAAACATATTGTTGTTGTGTGGGTTTTTTTTTTTTAAATGACGTGGTAAAATGAATATCATTCATGACATACGCCACTTATCAGCTTTTTCATGAAGAGAAAAGATGTGTGTGCGTTATAGGTGGGCTATATAAGGCTCATGTATTTTTTTTTTTTCAACGGGCGTCGAGACTGAGGGCGAATGGCATGGGGAAGTGGGAGATATGCAGGGCAAAATGTCAATGGCACCCCCCCCCCCCTTCTCTCGTGCTTCGACGGGAAGAATCTTTGGGCAAAGAAGACAATCCTCGAATTTCTACGGGTGCTGCTAAGTTGATCTGTGATAACAGCAAGCGGGGCGATTTTAAAGTCCCATTCCAAGGACCGGCTCCTCAGCTCAGGCGTTAGGAGGGGATGGCCATGGGTAGAAGAGGGTGCAAAAGAAGAAAGGAGAAAAATAGTAAAGTTCTTTCTTATTGACTATACTCAAAATGCGGCGAAAATAATATGAATAAATTCAAAAAATATGAGGCCCTCAGACCCGTGAATTTCCACGGGTGCTGCTAGTATATTATAATCGCGTAATGGAAAGAATGGTCCCGTGCCTTCCCGTGCTTTATTTTGTGGAGCTATCTCCTCCGAAGCCGCCGGCTCCGGGCTCCCCGGACCGGTGCCGTCGGCAGCGGGAGGGTCTCTTCTATCGAGTGGGCCGGGTTTCGTCCGCGCTCCTCCTCCGTGTCGACGTCGAGAGCGGTAAAAAAAAAAAAAAAAAAAAAAAAAAAGACAAACACCGACATGCAGCGTTTGCGCCATGGTATCCCGCGTCAGTGCGTGGCGAAAGCTCTATCATCGTTATTGGACACACACACACACGCACACGATGTATACGGGTTATATACAGCTCGCGCCAGCTCGCAGGCTCCGAGAAGGTCGCACGACACACAGAACTCTATACAATCTGTGGTAGCACAGTGAGCATTATCGCTCGCCAAGCTGATCGTTCGCGGAGACATGATACACGCACTATGGGTACGGGCAATATATCGCGGAGAGTTTTGGTGTGTATGCGGCCTGTCGCTGTGTTGCATTGCATATCATGATGCGTTCTCGGTACCCGGGAAGCTACGAATGCCGTATTTTATTTCGCGAAACCATGTATAGGATCCTGTGCAGCTCAACTACATCATTCAGTTTACTCTCAAGTCGGGTATCATTGTACTCAGACTGTTTAGCAGTGATCTCGATGGCTAAATATCCACTTAAATGTTGTCCTTGCAGATCGTGCCGTTTTATCTCTGTTGTAACTTGTGTTGTAACTTGTGTTGTAAGTCCGTGAGTTACAACACCGCTAAAACAGTTGTAAATCGGTATTCTGAAAACTGTTTTAACGGTGTTGTAAGTCATGATAACCACGCCCATCGCAATAATCATATCCAATAGGAAATATTGTTAGAAGTAGCATCTAAGGCATTTCAACCAATAAGATTGCTCCCTTGGGCAAATGCGCCTTGCTTAACTCTGCGCGTTTTAACAAGCGCTCATTCTCTGGCGTGCGCACAAATAGGACAATGGCATGCGCAGGTAAAGAGAGCCAGAGATAAAATAAAGTTACAACAGAAGCTTGATCATTATGCCTTCTTAGCGGTTTTGACGTATAGTTGGTGCGGTAGGGGATTTGCAAAGCTATCTCAGATTCAGTGTTTTTATTTGAAATTTTGTTTAAAAAATAAGATATCTAGCGTTCATAAGAGGAGCCCGAATTTCATAGTTTATGGGGAACTAGACGCTTCTAAATTAAGTTACTAGTAAGCCCTTGCAACGCCATGTTATTATTATCATTATTATTATTATTATTATTATTATTATTATTATTGTTGTTGTTGTTGTCACTATCTGCACAATCTCTTGGAGATCAATATCACGTCAAGTTCCATCATGGAACCTTAGACTTCTAATACTTTTCTCAGGATTCGCACCATCCCCAGCAATAAATATTTTTGAAACACCCAAAGGTACTGATAATGAATTCTTATTGGTGAAGATAGTGAAATCATATAAAAAGATGTTTAATATTTTGAAAGATATTTTTGAAATGAATAGTGCTTAGAACTAACTGCCGACGGTGCCGGTAGCCTTTCTGTTCATGACTTTGTGTTTGTGTTTTTATCTATGTGCATAATTATGCGACGCGTGTGTACTTGCAATGTTACTGTTACCGAATTTTGTATTGTGGAATGAGTTTACATTTTGTCAAACTGCTATATCTTTTGCCTTTCTGTACATACATTGTTTTTATTTTTTTGTATATCTTTTTTATTTTGAACTCGCATACCACAATATTGAGTTAGTGAATTATCTCACTATCTAACATAAGTCAAAGCGAAAGTTACAACGGAGTTAAAACACCTTCCACCCTGTTTTATCTCAGAAGCATAAATTTGCACGGGGCATGACTTACAACAGAAGATAAAACAGTTTTCAGAATACCGTGTAATCTAATGGGTGTTCAGGTTTGCGCCCAATGTTACGCGCGTGCGCATACCTTAAGACAATGGTATGCGCAGGCAAAGAGTGCGCAAGATAAAACACAAGTTACAACAGAAGTTACAACAGAAGTTACAACAGAAGTTACAACAGAGATAAAACGGTGTTCAGAATACCGATTTGTTACAACAGACTTACAACAGAGATAAAACAGTCTCAGAATACCACCCCAGGCCTGCGCCTGTGTTGACGATTGTTACACGAAACACTATCTCCGTGCGGCCTCTCATGGTCATACAACGGCATTTACGTGCAGTTCGCCATTGGCGTGCTCAAATGAAAACAACGAATGCTGTTATTTTCTTTTATTTTGCACAATTACAGGATACTATGCAGCTCAGGTACGTCATTTAGTTTGCATTCAAGTCAGGTATCATTGTATTCGGACTGTTCTGGACGGCTAAATATCCACTTCAATTTTGTCCTTGCCGATCGTACCATTCCATATCAGAGTACACGCGCCGCTGTTCATTCGTTTACTGCATGGCTGCTGTAAACATGAATATTCATGAGACGAGCGGACGCGGGGGAAACCCTCGCTTTGATGACCGCCAATTTTTTGAAGTTACAAGTGGACATCAAATGGGTGATTCTATAGTGCATCAAACCAAGTTTTGGTGATAAAAATAAAAAAGAGGGAGCTAATGACGACAAAAATATTCTTCTTTCTCCCATAACGTGGGAAAAGAAAATTAAAGAAAAAATACGAGGCCCTGAGACCCATGGATTCCCACGGATGCCTACTTATAAAAGCTATAATGACTATCATCTCCCCTCCCAAAATAATTTTATTAAATGATGATGTAATAATAGTATTCATAATAATAACAATAATGATAATGTACAGTCTGAAGCAGATAAACGGGTGAGGATTATGTAAACATATTGTTGTGTGGGATTTTTTTTTTTAAATGATGTGTTTAAAAATAAATATTATTCATGACATACGCCATTTTTTAGCTTTTTCATGAAGAGAAAAGATGTGTACGTGCGTTGGGGCCAGATAGGGCTCATGCATTTTTTTTTTCCAATGGGCGTCGAGACTGAGGGTAAATGGCATGGGGGAGGGGAGATATGCAGGGCAAAATGTCAATGGCACCCCCTTCCCCCGTGCTTCGACGGGAAGAATCTTTGGGCAAAGAAGACAACCCTCGAATTTCCACGGGTGCTGCTAAGTTGATCTGTGATAACAGCAAGCGGGGTTATTTTAAAGTCCCATTCCATGGACCGGTTCCTCAGCTCATGTGTTAGGAGGGGATGGCCATGGGTAGAAGAGGGTGCAAAAGAAGGAAGGAGAAAATAATAAAGTTCTTTCTTTCTGACTACTAAAAACGCGGCGAAAAATAATATGAATAAATACCCACGGATGCCTACTTATTAAACCAAACCTATAATAACTATATCATCTCCCCTCCCAAAATAATATTTATTAAATGATGATACAATAGATAATAGTATTCATAAAATAATGATAATAATGATAATGTACAGTCTGAAGCATATAAACGGGCGAGGATATGTAAACATATTGTCGTTGTGTGGGTTGTATCTCTTTTTAATGACGTACGTGGTAAAATGAATATTATTCATTACATACGCCACTTTTCAGCTTTTTCATGAAGAAAAAAGATGTGTGTGCGTTGGGGACAGATAGGGCTCATGTATTTCTTTTTTTTTTTCCCAACGGGCGTCGAGACTGAGGGTAAATGGCATGGGGGAGGGGAGATATGCAGGGCAAAATGTCAATGGCACCCAATAATATTTATTAAATGATACATTGGGAACCGTCATATGATTAAAAGGTATAATAGATTGGATCTTAGCATAAAAGGCCGTGTGATAAATCAAGTACAGAGTGTGAAATATTTGGGCCTTTATATCGATGCTGAACTCAAATGGGATGTTCATATTGATCATTTGTGTCAAAAGGTGGGTCGCATGATTTCATTTCTTCGTCGTTTACGACAATTTATCAGTAGAAAATATTTAAATTTGATATATCGAACGGTTATTTTACCTCATCTAGATTATGCAGATATTATATTTCAATCATCACGTGGGCAACTTCTTGATCAAATACAAAAGCTTCAAAATAGAGCAGGAAGAATCATTTTAAAGATTAAGCCACAATCTCATTTTTCCGTATCATCCATGCATGAAATATTACAGTGGGAAATTCTGAAATTTCGTCAAATTCGTCACGTTCAAATTATGATGTTTAAAGTTTTGAACAATTTAACACCCAGTTATTTGCAAGAAAATATATCATATGTTGATAAACCCTATCATTTTCGATACAATAATCTTCCTTTACCAAAACCTCGAACAAATAGTTGTAAACGCACATTTTTTTTATAGAGGTATAAAGTTGCATAATAGTCTTCCCATTTGTATTCGTAACTGCCCAACAATTGTAACATTTAAGCGATTATTGTTAAACAATTAGACTGAATATTAAGACTCAATGGTGTTTATTATATGAACAATTCAAAGATTCTGTATATCGATTTTTAATTTGAATAAGAAGATAATATTGAATATCATTATTGTTATTACAAGACGATATTACCCCTTTCCTCCCTCTTTTTTTCTATATTTTTTTTTCTTCTTCTTTTTCTTCTTCTTCTTCTTCTTCTTCTTCTTCTTTTTCTTCTTCTTCTGGTCCCCATGGAAGACCAGTGACTCTACAACAGTGTCGCTGAATATGGGTTTTCCAGCCGTTTTCCACCATCTCATCTATCACTTTGTCTTTGTTATTGTTGCTTAGGTTCTCTGTTTGTAAACTCACACTCGTACTGCTTAATGATGTTATTTTTTTTTGTATAGTTTGTATAACATTGCATTTCTGTAAACTCTGTATATTTTGTAAAGTTATTTCATTGTATGCTTTTTATGACGGGAAATAAAACCAAACCAAACCAAACCAAACCAAACCAAAGAATCTTTGGGCAAAGAAGACAACCCTCGAATTTCCACGGGTGCTGCTAAGTTGATCTGTGATAACAGCAAGCGGGGTTATTTTAAAGTCCCATTCCATGGACCGGTTCCTCAGCTCATGTGTTAGGAGGGGATGGCCATGGGTAGAAGAGGGTGCAAAAGAAGGAAGGAGAAAATAATAAAGTTCTTTCTTTCTGACTACTAAAAACGCGGCGAAAAATAATATGAATAAATACCCACGGATGCCTACTTATTCAACCTATAATGACTATATCATCTCCCCTCCCAAAATAATATTTATTAAATGATACAATGGATAATAGTATTCATAAAATAATGATAATAGTGATAATGTACAGTCTGAAGCAGATAAACGGGCGAGGATATGTAAACATATTGTCGTTGTGTGGGTTGTATCTTTTTTAATGACTTACGTGGTAAAATGAATATTATTCATGACATACGCCACTTTTCAGCTTTTTCATGAAGAAAAAAGATGTGTGTGCGTTGGGGACAGATAAGGGCTCATGTATTTCTTTTTTTTTTTTCCCCAACAGGCGTCGAGACTGAGGGTAAATGGCATGGGGGAGGGGAGATATGCAGGGCAAAATGTCAATGGCACCCCCTTCCCCCGTGCCTTGACGGGAAGAATCTTTGGGCGAAGAAGACAACCCTCGAATTTCCACGGGTGCTGCTAAGTTGATCTGTGATAACAGCAAGCGGGGTTATTTTAAAGTCCCACTCCATGGACCGGTTCCTCAGCTCATGTGTTAGGAGGGGATGGCCACGGGTATATAGAAGAGGGTGCAAAAGAAGAAAGGAAAAAATAGTAAAGTTCTTTCTTTTTGACTACTAAAAACGCGGCGAATAATATGAATAAATTAAAAAAAAAAAAAACGAGGCCCTCCGACCCGTGGATATCCACGGGTGCTGCTAGTATATAGTGATCGTGGGAGGATGGCCCCATGCCTTTCCGTTTTTTTTTTTTTTTTTTTTTGTGTGTGTGCGGCAATCTCCTCCGAAGCCGCCGGCTCCGGGCCCCCCAGACCGGTGCCGTCGGAAGCGGGAGGGTCTCTTCTATTCGGTCGGCCGGGTTTCGTCCGCGCTCCTCCTCCGTGTCGACGTCGAGAGCGGTACAAAATACAAAGAAAAAGCAAAAGACAAACATCGATATGCAGCGTTTGCGCGCTGGTATCCCGCGTCAGTGCGTGGCGAAAGCTCTATCAGCGTTCTTGCGGACACACACGCACATGATGTATACGGGTTAAATACAACTCGCGCCAGCTCGCAGGCTCAGGTCGCACGACACACAGAACTCTATACAATCTGTGGTAGCACAATGAGCATTCTCGCTCGCCCAGCTGATCGTTCACGGAGACATGACACACACACTATGGGTACCGGGTACGGGCAATATATCGCAGAGAGATATGTGTATGCATTGAGCCTGTCGCTGTGTTGCATTGCGGATCATGATGCGTTCTCGGTACACGGGAAGCTACGAATGCCGTATTTTATTTCCAAAACTGCAGGATCCTCTGCAGCTCAGCTACGTCATTCAGTTTACTCTCAGGTCGGGTATCATTGTACTCAGACCGTTTAGCAGTGATGTCGACGGCTAAATATCCACTTAAATTTTGTCCTTGCCGATTGTGCCTTTCCATATCAGATTACAGGCCTGCGCCTGTGTATGTATTGACAATGGTTACACAAAACACACTATCTGCGTGCACGTACGTGATATGGGCTCTCATATGGTAATACACGGCTCGGTCATACAAGGGCATTTACGTACAGTTCGCCATTGGCGTGCCCAAATGAAAACAGCGAATGCTGCTATTCTATTGTATTTTGCACAACTACAGGATACTATGCAGCTCAGGTACGTCATTTAGTTTGCTCTCACGTCGGGTATCATTGTCAGACTGTTTAGGACGGCTAAATATCCACTTAAATTTTTATCCTTGCTGATCGTGCCCTTCCATTTCATATTACACGCGCCGCTGTCCATTCGTCATAGCAGCTGCTGTAAACATGAATATTCATGAGACATGTGCGGACGTAGAGGAAGACCTCGCTTTGCCGACCGCCTATTTTTGAAATTACCGTACAAGTGGAAATAAAATGGGTGGTTCTTTATGGTCCATCAAACCAAGTTTTGGTGATGAAAATAAAACAGATGGAGCAAATGAAGACCAAAGTATTTTTCTTTCTCCCCCCCCCCATAACGTGGGAAAAGAAATTTTAAAGAAAAATACGAGGCCCTGAGACCCATGGATTCCAACGGGTGCCTACTTATTAATATGACTTCGGACATTTTTTTTTTCCTTCCCTTCCCTAGAATTATCATTCGTCCCTATAGTATACTTTTGTTCTCTTTTTTTGTGTGTGTGTGTTGTTGTATTTTATGCACATCCAGACCCTCTCGATCCTATTCCTCCACATAAAGGGGGTAAAACAGAAAAAAAAAATGACAATACAAACAAAACACGAAAATTAGTAAAATAAGGAAATAGAAAAAAAAATTATTTGAAGTCAAAAACAAAAAACAGCAAAGATCCGAGTCAGATTGTCAGGTCATTTTCTGAAAGGCCTTATTTCGTTGATGCAGACACGTGTTCTCGAAAGGGGGAGAAAAAACAATGCTATCAATAAAAAAAAAGACAAAGAGAAAGAGGAAAATATTCTCTGGAAATTTATCGAGCTCTCTCTTCCTCTCCCTCTCTCACCCTCTCTCACACTCTTATTTATATCCTGTACAACTGAGCAGTGGAATACTTAGCGTATTTCCCGTGACAATTCTATAAACACAAAACACCACAATATGAAAACAAACAAACATGAAATATATAAAACATGAAGTAAGAAAATACCACAAAAGTCCGAGTCACATAAATGGGTGATTTAATGAAAAGTCTGACTTTGTCTATATAGACACATGTTCTCGGGAGGAAATTAAAGAACATCAGAATGAGAGAGAGAGAGAGAAGGGGGAAACAATGAATGATCCATCAAGTGCATTTCAGGAACAGGTCATAACCCTCAGATGAGATTGTCATCGGGTGGAAGGAGCACAGACGGGTTTTTCAAATAAAAACGTCGGAAAAGGGATATAAATGATGATATAACCCATTTGCATCTTTTTATAGAACCGAAAAGGTGTGTGTGTGTGTGTGTTATTATGTGTGTGTAATGATCGATCAAACAGGTGCATCAACATTAGGAACGGACGACAACTTATTAGATTGGATTGCGTTGGGAGGGAAAATATCTTATTAAATGAAAATGTGGTAAAAGAAGTATGAATCATGACATACAATGTAAGCTTCTTTCAAGCTTACGAATGAAGAGAAAAGATGTGTGTCTGTGGGGAGCAGAGAGGACTCATGTATAAAAAAAAACAACAACAAAAAAAGAACAAAAAACATAAACAAACACGAAGTTCTTTCGCTTCAACTAATAAAACGGGGCGAAAGAACTATTACAAATCTAAAAATATGGGGCCTTCAGACCCGTGGATTTCCACGGGTGCTGCTAGTCTTATACAGTAAAAAGCGAAGTTGTTGTTGTTGTCGGGGCCTTATGTATTTCCTGTTTTATTCCGGCGATGCTGGTTTGTCTATCTCCTCCCGAGCCGTCGGCTCCGGGCCCCCGAGACCGGTGCCGTCGGCAGCGGGAGGGTCTCCTACGTGCCTTTGACCGGGTTTCGTCCGCGCTCCGCCTCCGTGTCGACGTCAAGGACGACAAAGAGAAATTAATTAGATAGATGCATAATGCATTTTTGTGCGTGACGTCAGAGCCGAGCGTTTTGATATTCACCGATCCTGCGCTGGACTCCTGTCTTTCTCGATCGTCCATCTTTTAGCTTGCAGAGACAGTGGGGATATTTAAGTCAAAAAGATGATGGCGTGCAGCGAAATCTCTGTCATATTCCGGCGGACACGCACGCACGCACACAATGTACTCTCGGGTACGGTATGCCAGTGTGTGGCCTGCGCCTGTATATGTATTGACGATGGTTACACGAAACACTATCTGCGTGCGCGCGATATGGAGACTCATTATGGTGCAGTACACGGCGCGGTCATTGTAAGTACAAGGGCATTTACGTACAGCGACGCTCGCCATTGGCGTGCCCAAATGAAAACAATGAATGCTGTTATTTTATTGTATTTTGCAAAACTGCAGAATACTATGCAGCTCAGGTACGTCATTTAGTTTACTCTCAAGTCGGGTATCATTGTACTCAGACTGTTCAGGACGGCTAAATATCTACTTAAATGTTGTCCTTGCCGATCGTACTCTTCCATATCAGAGTACACGCTCTGCTGTTCATTCGTTTACTGCATGGCTGCTGTAATCATGAATATTCATGAGATGAGCGGACGCGGGGAAACCCTCGCTTTGCTGACCGCCAATTTTTGAAGTTACAAGTGGACATCAATGTGTCGTTGTATGGTGCATCAAACCAAGTTTTGGTGATAAGAATTAAAAAGAGGGAGCAAATGACGACAAAAATATTCTTCTTTCTCCCATAACGCGGGAAAAGAAATGTTAAAGAAAAAATACGAGGCCCTGAGATCCATGGATTCCCACGGGTGCCTACTTATTTAACCTAATGACTATGATCTCCCCCTTCCCAAATATAACAATGATGATTATAATGATAATATAATGATAACAATAATATTGATAATGATAATAATAATAGTGATAGTTATAATACTGATGATAACAATATTGATGATAATAATGGTGATAATGTACAGTCTGAAGCAGAAGAAGAAGGACATTAATGATTATGATAATAATAATATAAATGTACAGTCTGGCGAAGCAGATAAACGGGTGGTTCTATGATCCATATCAAACCAAGGTTTGGTGATAAAAACAGAAAGAAGAGAGCAAACGAAGACGAAAATATTTTATTTCTCTCAGGACAATAGTAACAAAAACACTAGGGCCCGTATTCTACTGTAGACCAAGGTTTAAAACCATTTTAGACTCACCTATGGTTTAGCTAGACCCGAGGTTTAATTTTGTATTCTGCTAGCGAAGTTTAGTTAAACCCAAGTCTATTTGGGGTTTAAATTAAACCCGAAATAGCCTTCGGTCAAGCCACCATGGAAAGAAGAAACTCTCCCTCTCTGAATACTTTTCGTTCCCCAAATCCACTTAAATTTATTATTGGCAGTGTATCAGCCACATGAGTGTGACTTTCTTGGACAGTAAATAGTTTTTACGAGTATTTATATCGAATAAGGGCATGCTGTATTTTTTGCTTGCGACGACTCGTAAAGCACTGTACTTTAGTACTAGTATACTGTACCTCCTTAATTGCTTGTGTGTAGGTGTGCGGCGCACATCACAGGATACGTGGTATAAGCGTAGCGCTATAATTAGCTACCTTTGAATACTCAGACGTGACCAGCAGAGCCATCACGCCGCGCCGGCCGGCGGCACGGTTGCTGTGTGCGCTGGATGGGACATGGCTGTTTATGTCGATCGAATCGTGAATTCGGAATGGATTGGCGATTGATCAAACCAGGACGTTGAGGTAGGAAATTGAATAAAAGCTTTTCTCTTAATGTGTGCACTTAAGCATCTGAAAGATTGTCAGTTAATAAAAATGGAAACCATTCTAAAATTTAGAAATATGCCTATGGGCTATATCCAACCCTGTCTCGATATTAGAAGTAGATTTTACGTACCACAGTGTAGTAGGAGTAGCTTAGATACACTTGAAGGAAATAGCTGGTTTGCCAAATTCGATGCCAAGTGTACCTACTATCAAGTGAAGATCCGTGAAAGCGATAGGAAGAAGACCGCTTTTACGACCAAGTATGGCCTTTATGAGTTCGTGAGAATGGGATTCGGGCTGTGTAATGCGCCTGCTACCTTTTCTAGGGCCATGAATTTGGTGTTGCGCGGCTTAACCTGGGACACAGTATTAGCCTTTTTAGACGATATTGTAGTCCTAGGGCGTTCTGTTGAGGATCACTTGCAGAACTTAGAGCAGGTTTTAAGCCGATTCGCAAGCTATGGGTTGAAATTGAAACCCAAAAAGTGTGTTCTCTTCCAGGAGAAGGTTGAATTCCTGGGTAGAGAGGTAAGCGCGAATCGGATCGAACTCCGTGAAGAACACATTAAGGCAGTTCAGTCCTGGCCAGTACCACGCAGTACCAAGCAGGTGGAGCAGTTCTTGGGACTGGTGAATTATCACCGCTCATTTATCAAGAACTTTGCGGCAATCGCAGTTCCACTATATCGCATCACTGGAAAGCGAGAATTCCAGTGGAATGCGGAACAGGAGGAAGCATTTGAGACCCTCAAGCAGCGCTTGATGGAAGCTCCTGTTCTGGCTAGGCCAAATTCCCACGATTTGTTTATCTTGGATACGGATGCACCCAACGATGCCGTGGGGGCAGAACTCCTACAGTTGCAAGATGGGGAGGAAAGGGTGATCGCGTACGGAAGTAGCGCACTCTCCCCTGAGCAGAGGCGATATTGCGTCACGAGGCGAGAATTGCTAGCCGTTGTGAAGTTCACGCGGCAGTACCGCCATTACCTTCTTGGTAGAAAGTTCACGGTCCGAACAGACCATAGCAGCTTGAGATGGCTACTTAACTTTCGTTACCCGCAAGGCCAATTGGCCCGTTGGCTTGAAGAGCTGAGCCAATATGATATGGACATTCAGCATCGTCCAGGTAGGCGCCATGGTAACGCAGACGCATTATCGCGGAGAGGTATCGACTCTTCATACTGTGAGGGGTATAAGCACGGAGTCGATTTGGAAGACTTACCGTGCAAGGGGTGTAAATATTGCACCAAGGCCCATAGTAATTGGGCACAATTCGAGGACGAGCGCATTTGCTAGAATGGCTGAAGGAGGGGACAACCCCTAATGAGGCCACTACCATGCTGTGGAGTCCAGCGGAGAAATACCTGTGGATCAACAGGGATGTCTTCCGCAAGATCGATGGACTCTTGTACTTTCATAAAGATGGAAGGGATCGGCTGGTAGTCCCACGCTCGTTAGTGCAGGACGTCCTGCAGTCTATCCGCGACCTCCCATCAGTAGGCCATGCAGGGAGGGACCGTACCAAAGCCTTAGTAAAGGAGCGTTTTGGTACGGCTTGGGACATGATGTCGCGGAGTACGTGGCTTCCTGTAAAACTTGCAATCAGAGCAAAAAATCTAGCAGGTATGGACATAGTCCCATGAAAATGTACCATGCAGGATCTCCAATGGAGAGAGTACACCTCGATTTTTTGGGTTCATTACCAAAATCTTCGAGGGGCAATGAGTACATTTTGATGATGGTGGATCAATTCACCAAATGGGTGGCGTGCGTCCCACTCCCCTCCCAGACAGCGGAGCAGACTGCTCGCGCAGCAGTAGGGGAGTTCTTTAGTAGATTTGGCTTTTCCCTTGAGATTTTTACTGATCAAGGAAGGAATTTTGAAAGCCAACTCTTTAAAGAGCTGTGTAAGGTGTTGACTATTCACAAAGCAAAGACCACGCCTTACCGCCCCTCT
Source organism: Diadema setosum (assembly GCF_964275005.1). Taxonomy (NCBI): domain Eukaryota; kingdom Metazoa; phylum Echinodermata; class Echinoidea; order Diadematoida; family Diadematidae; genus Diadema; species Diadema setosum. Next base: position 21,080,802 of record NC_092706.1, read on the forward strand.
GCCAATGGCCAAGTGGAGAGGTACAATCGCACATTAATGAACGCCGTTAGGTGCTATGTAGGGAAGACCCACAATAAATGGGATGAATTTTTATCCCAGATTGCTGGGGCACTCCGAGCCACGGTGAACAGGAGTACTGGCTTTACAGCAAATATGCTGATGCTAGGGAGGGAGGTTAATCTTCCCTCTGATTTGATGTATCCTGCACCGAGGAAGCAACCCCCTCTCGATTTAGGGGAGTATTCTACGAGTTTGGTGGATTCCATGAGCAAGGCCCACGAAGCTGCCCGTGAGACCTTACGTTCCACACAGAGGAGGATGAAGCGAGATTACGATGTGCGTTCACATCGTAGACAGTTCTCAGAAGGGGATTTGGTGTATATCTTGGATAGTGCCAAGATCAACGGGGTGTGTAAGAAATTAAGCTCCCCTTGGAAGGGACCAGCCCGCATTAGGCAACGGCTTTCCCCTGACCTCTATCGTGTGGAATTAAGGAATATTGTTTCCACCAGACACCATGATAGGTTGAAGCCTTGTAGGGACTGGGATATCCCTGCATGGTGTAGAAAGGACAGTCACCCTAGAGAGGATGCTCTCTATTGTATTTGTCATGGACCAGACAATGGTGCCTTCATGATACAATGTGATTATTGTGATGAGTGGTACCATGGCTCCTGTGTGGGAGTGACTCCACAGGAAGGGGAAGCCATGAACAAGTACAAGTGTCCCCCTTGTCAGCAGAGGAATTGAGGTGAGTAGGATTCCATTGAGGGGGAGTATTAACTGTTCTTTCTTTTCACTAGTAACCAGTGAGGTGGAAGTTTGGCAATGTGGGTTCCACAATGCCCACTTTGGGTTCACTTCCCGAGTAAGGTTTTGGTGCAAGCCAAAAGGAGGCATTGCGGAGGGTACCACTTGCTCATTTGCTGCTGGAGAGTGATTCTCCACACCTTCCTTCCAGTAGGGGCTTAACCTACATGACCCCAGTCGATATCGGGGAGGTAGCTTCCCTGGTAGCTGAAGTATTGGGGAAGGAGATTAGTGAGACTCGCCTCCTGCAGGTGATGAGGGAGAATGCCCTCGAATTGTATGGAGGTAAAAGCCCCATAAGTAAGGTAATTCACCTCCTGGTGGTGAAGAGGGGAAATGCCCTCAAATTGTATGGAGGGTAACTCCATATGTATGGAGGGCAACTCCACATGTGTTCGCGGGGTTTTATTTATGTGTATACCCGCGTTGCAGCCATATATATTTTTACTGTTATTGGCACCCTAATCACCCATTTATTGCAGGTAGGCAGGGGTATTTTGTCATGTTCAGGGACCTTTTTACTCGTGCCTGCTGTACATAGAAATCGGTTATATTTTTTATAGTAAGGGTTTCTATTCTTATATAACCGGTGTTTTCAATTGAAAGAGTTTTCCGCCAGTTGGCTGTTTTTATTGATAAGCTCAGTTGTGTGTTTTTAGGCTGCTGTTTTGCTTATGGCAATTGCTCAAGTTTGCCAAGTTTTTGTATTCAAAACAGTTTGCCAAATTGTTGCACAATAGGTGCGGTATAGTGTACATGACCATGTTGGTCATTGTGCATTTATGTTAGAAGTAGTTATTCATCTTGCTTGGTTTTTGTTTTGATGCCAAGAGAGGTGTTCAATTTGTACATGATTGGGTGATTTGGGGTGATTTTATTGGATTCCATAGGATGGGCGTTTTCCCGTCCTATGGTCCTTAATATCTGTTTTATCCCAGCAGGGGTGTTATGGGTCATAGGGTTTTTTCTCCCTCCCAATATCGACGGTCCCTTGCACCCCCATTCGGTACATGAGTGACCTAGGCGGTGGTCCGCCGAAATGTCCGTGACAGACCCCAAGGGCGGGTCAGATTGTACATTCAGACGGGTGGGGCTCTGCGAGATCCCCGGTTGTGCGGGATTTGGGAGTTGCCATCATTAGTTTTCTTTTGGTCTGGGGCCATTTATTTCTATTATACCCCCATTTTTTCAAAACGGGGGGAGTGTAGTAGGAGCACCCCGTGGGAATAGCGGGGCGTACCATACACCCGCTATGGCTATAGCGGGGCACATCACACACCCGCTATGGCTTCCCATAGACCCCTTATGGGAGCCTACCCATATATAAGGAGCACCCCGTGGGGAATAGCGGGGCGTACCATACACCCGCTATGGCTATAGCGGGGCACATCACACACCCGCTATGGCTTCCCATAGACCCCTTATGGGAGCCTACCCATATATAAGGGGGCACAGTTTCCGGCATCTGCTGTTGGTGCTCGGGATTTCGTTGGATACAATATGTGAAGTGATAACTACAGATTATAACCAGTGCCAACTTCACTGCAAAGACAGAGACTGAAGGACAATACCACGGAAACAGGTAAGTGCATTAATTGTGGATGTGCGAATCGTTAACCGGGACTCCACGTCCACAACAACACTAACCTACTAGATCTAGATATCTAGTAACTTTAGATTTAACATTAGTCCTAACGTTACATATAGTCTAGCTACTCGAATAGGTCCTACGATCTAGGTTGTCGATCTAGCCTATGCCTAGATCGACCTCAGGCTCTACCCTCTAGACCCCCTACATTGAGTTCTTGGTCTAGTCTTCAGGTTACACATTGTATTAAGATTTTCAATTACATCGTATATATAAGGTCTAGACTAACGTTATATTAGTACAGGTAGATCTCGAGTCTCTTCTAAGTTTAAAGTGCGGTAGCTAGTAACTATATACACAGCCTAGTCGCTGTACGTAGGTACGTAGCGACATAACAGCGTAGTAAAAGCGTCTGGTCGGGCTAAGGTAGTAGTAGAGCAGATAAGCCGAAGAATTGTGCAAAATTTGACTAAAGCATGAAACTTTCACCATTGTTAGTACATGCTATAAGATTAATTTTAAGATCGGGAGGTAAGTCTGAATTGACCTCTGATGACCTCTAGAGGTCAATGACCTCAAAATCTAAGAAAATTGATATTTTGCGTCATTGGTTAATGATAAACACAGTAATGATGTACTAAAACTTAATATTTGTCACAGTGAAATTATCTTTATGTTCCACAGAGCCCTGACAGGTTTCTACCTTTGACCTCTGATGACCTCCAGAGGTCAATGACCTCAAAATGTCAGAAAATTGATATTTTGCATCATTGGTTAATGATAAAACACAGTAATGGTGTACTAAAACTTAATTTTTGTCACAGTGAAATTGTCTTTATATTCCACAGAGCCCTGACAGGTTTCTATCTTTGACCTCTGATGACCTTCAGAGGTCAATGACCTCAAAATGTCAGAAAATTGATATTTTAATGCGTCACTCATAACTGAAACACGATAATTATGTACTAAAAACTAATTTTTGTAAGAGGAATTGCCTCAATGTTCCACTGAGCCTTTCGAGTCAGATTGCTACCTTTGACCTCTGATGACCTCAGATGACCTATGATGAGGCCAATGACCTCAAAATGTCAGAACATTGATATTTGGTGCAATTGGTTGATGACAAACATGATTTAGATGTTATATTCATTTGTATTACAATTGAATTGTTTTCCTATTCCACAGAGCAAGAGAAATTACTCACGTGTCTCTACCTTTGACCTCTGAGGAAGGTGACAGGTCAATGACCTCAAAATATCAGAATATTGATATTCTATGTATAATCAATGGTCAACTTTGTAATACCCGATGTACAATCATTTATGCTATAATAGAAGAATCTTGTCATTCCATGGAACATTGGTCATTAGCCTGTGCATTATATCCAACTTTGACCTCTCAGGACAATGAGAGGTCACTGAGGTCACAGTCATGTGTAGGCTTACCTGTATTGATGTTTGGCTTCATTGGTGTAATCGTAAATGCTTAATCATGTACAAATCACGCACTGATGTTTTGATCAAAGTATGTATGCATATTCCACAGAGCATTGGTTTATAGTAACAGGTCTCTGAAAGTAATGTGAGAGGTCAATTACTTCAGAAATAAACTTAAGTTTCTTGAGTGGTGGCAGTGACCTCAAATACAACTGTTATGTTTGGGTTAGTTATGTAGACTAGCAAATATAGGCAAATATGGCCATTATCTCGACACTCGAGGAAAACAAGGCCCACGAGACTGATATACAGAGTGTTTAATCTATTCAGTGTAAGTCTCATAGATCTTTTCCCCCATTTGTCGGACTCATTATGGGACTGGTTTGCCTAAGTGTCAAGCTCATGGGCAATTTGCATAGTTTCCAGCTGGTGGGCCTGTATTGGCCAGTGTAAAGCTGGTGGGTTGTTACAGTATGACTGCGATGAATGACTCATGGTCCTGGAGTATACAGTCCACAGCTGCGACATCATGGACCATCTTGAAAACTTCGACATACTGTGAGGCCCAACATGCATTCCACATGAAGCAATCCTGTGTATTGCAACTAGCTATTGCCATCCGAGACCTACCCAGGCAATAGCTAAGCATTCATGGCAAACCATGGAGAAAGCGGATTGTGCAAAATATTTTGGAGTTCCAATAGGAGGCTCAGCTGGAATCAAATCGCCACAGCAGCTTAAAAAGGTTATACTTCCACCAAAGACTCTCTCCAGACGAAGATACGAGTATCATAAAGTTCAGGTGTTTTGCTACTCCATGCCGCTCAGGACTGTCCTGGAATATGCATGCATCATCTGGGATCCATTCACCCAGGTAAAACATCATGAAGTTTGGAATGATCCAGAGAAGATATGCACTCTTTAGCTGCAATGACCATCATATGCAAAACAAGCAGTGTTACAACCACACTTGAAAAACAAAACAAAGCAAAACAAAACAAATTTACAATGGCAATCCCTGTAAGAAAGTACAGCTCAGGCAAATTCAGCGATGATGTTCTGCATCAAGAACCCCACAATATTCACTCCGCAGGAAGTTGTGGCTCTATTGCTGCATTCTTCAAAAAGGGCAAATGACCAAAAATGTCAGGCATCATTTGCAAGAACACAAAGTAGGCCTACTCCCAAAAAAGGTGGCGGCTACTCTCGGCCACTGTCTCTTGTATCTCTTTGAAACACTTCAGGAGAGAGATACTCAATATTCAGCTCTGTTATTCAAGATACATATGTCTCTCTTTTTGTTTTTGCATTTGTTTGTTGTTTTTTGCTTCATATAGCTCTTTGGATACCTTCTTTAACCAATTAAGAAAAGGCTCCATAGCAGAATATTACAAGATTACACAGTATAATGAAGAAGAAGAAGAAGAAAAAGAAGAAGAAGAAGAAGAAGAAGAAGAAGAAGGAGAATAGGAAACGAGATCTGCTGTCAATGATGCAGAGCCAATACCAATCAGTTCCATGGCAGATCTTAGTCGGTACTGCAAAGGTTTGGATGTCTCTCTCTGTTGACAAAGGATATTCTAAAGCTCCATGTAAGTCCATGGGGTGGTTTACATTGTCTGGGCATAGAGGGTTGGGTTGGGTATATGAGGATATGATGCTTTGTTATAACAATTAGGTCTGAGATATCTATTTTTTATGTTTGTTTTGACCATCCCGCATGGATCTCCAACGAAAAGGAATGATAATGTGTTAGACCCAGCCGCCACCGTGTTTTTTCAATAGATTTTGATATTACAGTGTAGCTGAGAAAAAAGTAACCGCTCATTGTCCTAGATGGAAGTCAAAATTGAACTGTGTGTGGAATACTCTGCATACAATTTTGGACACACACACACACACACACACACACACACAAAATGCATTTTTTTAAATATAATTATTATTTCATAAGCAGCTGGCCATTACAAACCAATGAGACGAGACATCAATATTCTTACATTTTTGCATATCTTTCAATATCCTCCAGGGGTCAGAGGATCATCGCTAATGTTCATAAAATCGTGGCAAAGTAAACAACTTTCACATCAAAATATAAACGAGAATACTAAAAAAGAAATAGATGTAATAACGTGCAAGGCAAATACCAGGCCTACATCATCTTAAGGTATACAGGTGAAGGAAATCACCTTATTGATAAACAATTAACTTGACTGGGATAGCGACCACTGAACAATATTGTTTCTTAAAACTCTCTCTTCTTTTCAACAAGTGGAATAAAACACATGCACATACCGGGGCATCAGTTTGGAGGAGGGGTGGGGTGGTGGCAGGGATAGTTGACCCCCACCCCATTAAATTCTGAGATGTGGACTATGTTTTGTTGTTGTTAGTTTTTGTTGTTTTTTGTTTTTTGCTTTTTAGACAGAAAACTGCCCAAGTTTTTCACTTTAAGTGTGCATCGGATTGTTAAAATTTAATTCTGAAATGCAAAATCTCCCTTCTGTGAGAGGGGATATCTCCTTTCGATAGACTCCTTCCCCCTGCTTGGTTCCTTCCACAGATATAACATACTTTGGGGAATGATAATTTCCCTTATTCTATGAAAAATGTTTTTAAGAGATATTTTTATTTGAATTCCAAAGATGAAAAGGCTTTCCTCTATATGCACGATTGTTCATTTTGGAGGGCAAGAGGCATTTGCCCCGCCTCCCGAGAAAATATGGGAGGGGGAATGGTGGGGACATAAAACTTTGCCTCCAAGTATTTCCTGAGATTGAGATTTTTTTTCTTCACTTTTTTGACAGAAAATGAATTGTCACTGAACATTTCAGCTATAGTATGCACCAGATTAAAAGGCAGAATCTCCTTTGCATACCCCCTCCCCCACACTATCTTTCGTTATGTCCCCTTCCATATACGCTCAGTGCTTTTGTCCCATTTTTTGTTCTATATCATCACAAAGTAGTACTAGATCTTTAATTTCAGTTCCGACATATTAAAGAAAATCCCTCTTGTTGGAGGGGGTAGTGTATCTTTCAATTAACAATCCCTCCTCGGTTTCTACCCTTAGATTTGGTACACTCCTTTTACTGATAATTTCCCAAATATTCCATCATAAATGTGTATACTAGATCTTTTTTTACATTTCTATTCTTACTGCAAAGGCTCCCTCGCATGGGAAGGATTGGGGGACAGCCCCTTTCATACCCTCCTCTCGCTGTATCAACCTCTCCTCCATGCATTGATTATGGCTACACATTTGGGTATGGACCTTTTTTTTTTCAAAATGGTAGTTCAACCAAGAGTGGCACGAGATCATTGAATTGCAAACAAAAGAATGCAAAAGCTCCATAATGTGGGAGGGGGATACCTCCACCCACATCCTTCTGTCGATTGGTCTTCCTCCATAGATGGCTGACTTACTACACCTTTTTGATACAATTTCGAGGTATTCCTTCAAAAGTGCCTGTGTGCCAGGTCGTTGAATCTCATTTCTCAAAATACAAGAGCTCTGTCGAATGGGAGTGGAATAACCTACCCTCGCCAACGCTGCGCTTGCTGGGTTCCCATCCATATAGACTTGGTACACCTTGGTGATCCATAATTTTCCAAATATTCCCCAAAACGTATGCATCAGATTCTTAAAAAAAAAAAAAAAAAAAAAAACTTCGTCTTTGGGAGGAGGGTAGGTGAGATGCGCCCACACCCCATCAACTTCTGTATAAGTGATGACGCACACATTAAACAAGAGCTACACTGAATCACTGATTTCAGGTCTAAACCTGCAAAAATCCAATCCCCCACCCACATCCTCCCCCTCCCCCTCCGCTTCATTCCTTTGCACCATGAACTTATACTTTTACATATTTTCCAAGTTCCCCCCCCCCCCCCACGTGAAAACAGATCGACACCCCTTGCTCTGTGCACATACCCGACTTAGATAATTACCTGAAAAGTTCTGCGGAATGAGTAGCCACTTTTTTGGTAACAGAAATGCATGGTTTGTAAGCCCTACATTATAAACAATTATTAACTATTAACTATCGCAACATCAATATTAACATCCTCACATTTCATTCGAGGTATTTGACCTTGTGTGATTTTCATAGGTGAACGGTAATGGCTCGTTAATAAACAGGGCCTACGAGTGCTCTTTAAAACATCATCATGTTTACCATTGATGATGCCAAACTATTCTGATACTTTGAGGTCATTGACCTCTCGAGATCATCAGAGGTCAAAGGCAGAAACTCGTCTGTGTGCCTTGGAATATGAAGACGATGTCATTGTACACAGATATGCTTGTTTTGTACATCTTTACCATGTTTGACCTTTCACCAATGATGTCATACTTCAATATTCTGATATTCTGAGGTCATTGACCTCTCAAGGTCATCAGAGGTCAAAGGTAGAAACCTGTCTGCTCTTTAGAATATGAAGACAATTTCATTGTAAGACAGATATGCTTGTTTTGTACATCTAAACAATGGTTACCATTAACCAATGACATCACAGATCAATATAATATTTTGAGGTCATTGACCTCCAAAGGTCATCAGAGGTCAAAGGTTAAAACCTGTCAATGCTCTGTGGAATCAGAAAATGGTTTCCCTGAAGTATAGATGCATGTTTAGTGAATCATAACCACATATATCATTCACAAATGTCTAAAAACATCGATATTTTGATATTTAAAGTTCATTGACCTCTGGAGGTCATCAGAGGTCAAAGGTAAAAACCTGTCAGTGCTCTGTTGAATCTGGAAATGATTTCTCTGTGGTATAAATGCATGTTTAGTGCAACATAACCACATATATCATTTGCAAATGTCTAAAAACATCGATTTTCTGATATCTAAAGTACATTGACCTCTGGAGGTCATCAGAGGTCAAATCAGACTTACCTCCCGATCTTAAAATAAATCTTATGGTATGTACTAACACTGGTGAAAGTTTCATGCTTTAGTCAAATTTTGCACAATTCACGTGATTTTGAGGGCTTATCTGCTCTACTATAGCTAGTATAGACCGATTCAATTTCGATGACCTATTCACCTACCGCCGCTAGCGGCGCTATAACGGTCGCCATAACTGGGGGCCAACGGGGGCTTCCAGCGAGCTAGCTACCCAGCGAGTTGCACTTGCAGCTCAGCAGCCTAGCGTACCCATCGCGCATAGTTAGCCGGGCTCGGCCGCTGCGCCGCGGCCGGCGACCGCCGGTGCCGCGCTAATATTGTGATTGTTTACTCACTGTGGAAAAGTTATTCAGCGGCTTTTAATGCCTTTCTTTTGGACAAATTGAGTGATTCAGACATATTGATCTACTTTGAAAGCTTCAAAGGAAGCATCAGGAAAACACATTGTGCAGTTGTTGGGTGCACAAAATTGATAACAGAAAAAATGGAAATGGAAGCTGCACGGCAGTGTGTGAAATTCAGACACCACTGACGCATGATAAATATACAATGAGACAATTATTAAGTGAAGTACAACGGTATAAAAAATGCATAGATATCGAAACAAACTATGCCTACTAGATTCTCTATTTAATTAGGTTATCACTGCATATTCGTAAAATATGTTGTTCATCTTAGAAGACAAGTTTAGATCAAAGAATTTGATAATTCACTTTTTTTTTTAATCCTTGGTGTCCTACTTGCCAAAGTTAGAATACACTTCCTGGCTAGACTTTATTATACGACAAACGTTTTACAGCCTACACTACAGCTAAATAAATGTTTCAAGATGCGTTAAATTCTTATATTGTTTTCACTTCTTCAATGTTCAGCACTGAATTGACCATAGGCCTATTCAATTTTGGCCTTGAACTCTGAATTTGACTTTTGGTAAAGTGACACTTATGAATATTAAACCATGGATGGTGGCAAACATCCGTTTCATAATCATACTAAGAAAGTATGATTTAAAAATCACTTTTGTAGATTATAATATTATGCGTTAGCGTGATGTTATGCAAGGTTACTTAGACCTAAAACAGTAGAAGTTTTGGTTGTATATTGTACTTGTAGACATCAGGCGACGTAGTCGTAACTTAAGTTTAATAGGCATATACGACCTAGAAAGGCCTAGATTTATATTCCGTTTGGTTTACTTAGTTAGGCTTGCCTGAAGTTATCGGCAACCGAAAATGATATAGGATGTAGGGTTCTAGAAGTCAATAGGTCTAGATCTAGTCTGGACTCTTGCCTTAGATTTTTAGACAAGATACACACACGTTAGACAGATTCTACCCTGCTGGCCCGACACTCCCGAGTAAAGGCAAAAGCCTGCCCTAAAAAGGTTTAGTTAACTGATAGCTTGCAATCTATTGCGCCATATCTAGCTCAAGATTCTTATTCCTTATTTCTATTTGATTATATAAGTTAACTTGCCAACAGCCTAGGCTTATTAGCAAGACGTCTGCCTGCGCCTAGCAATAATTCTCCCCAGCGGTTTTTATTCTCTTACACAAATATGAATATGCGGGGCTTACACGCGAGTACCCAAGTCATCGCCAAAATAGAGTCTACAAACATTCACGGATCGTACCGATATTTACCTGAAATTCAAGTTTTGGCTACAGCCGTATGTCATCTACCCATTCGCTCATAGTCGGTATAAGTTGTTTAATTTATTTATTTTTAATTAGCTAGCAAAAACAAATGTAGACTCTAGTTGTCACAAGGCCAGATGCGTCGATCGCTGCCAGCGCCAGAGATAGCTAGCTGGCCGGCTGGTGCCGGGTGGTAAAAGCACTGGCTGCCGCTGGCACCCTTGCCACGCACGCAGGGCGCTTGCCGACCCGGCCTGTTTGGCCCCCAGTTTGGCCCCCAGTCGCCTTAAGAGGGCGCACTTCCATGAACAGTCACTTGAATCGGTCTATAAGTAGGCGTATCTCGTGTGTACACGCGTGTGGCCGCGCCGGCTACCTAGCTGCTAGCTGTATCCAGCCTTGCGCCAGCCACTCTGCATACACTCGTAGCTCGTTTCGTGCCATTGATCTGTAAAACACACGCTCAGTGTGGTGGTACCGGTACCAGTACCAGTCATCGTTAGACTCGAAGTAAACTCGAAATAAACCTCCTCCTGGGTAGGTTTAATTTAGACCCGATTTAGACCACAGCTGGACTTAGTAGAATACAAATTAAACCTGGGTTTTAACCTGGGTCTAAACTGGTGGTTTAAACCCAGGTTTAACCCCAAAAAACCCACTTTAGACCCAGGCGTGGTTTTAAACTCGGGTCTAAGTTTTTAGCAGAATACGGGCCTAGGGGTCTAGATATGAAGTGGTCCTACTCAGCACAAGAATACGTATGTTAGTGCAGTGAAGCAGTTTTGGACAGTTTGCGCAGGACTGTCTTCAGAAAAGCTTTTTATCAATAGCAGAAAAATGGGGGAAACAGAATTTTACAATTCTTAACAAATTAATACTTCCGTCTCCCTTGGTTGATCATCCCCACATTATGACTCTACTCTCTCCTCTCCCCTAAATAATAATAATAATGTTAGTAATAGTAATAAACATGATTAAAACAGTAACAATAATACACTGAAATAATGATAATGAGAGAATAGGCCAATGCAAATGAATGGGGAGGGGTGCTATGATCCATAACTAAGAGTGGCCGGAAGAGACGCAAACAGGTACTTGATTGTCTTAATGTTTATTAAATGTTTGTTAAATGAAATATCAATGATAATGAAGCTATTTGAAATAAGTAACCTTGAGAGTAACCTTGACATGACGGAAAAAAAGATTCACTATCCTTGACCGATAAACTTTTTTTCTTAATTCCCTTGAGTTATCCCCATATCAATGAATTATATAAAATGATAATAAAACAGAATGACTATGGTCTCCCCTCCTTCTAAATAATAATAATAATAATCATCATCATCATAATAATCATAACCACAATCATGATTATAATGATAATAAAAATGAACAGTATCAATGAGATAAACAGGCGGTTCTAGATCCATCAACCAGGGAGGTGAAGTTTTGCTTAGGAAAACAGAAATGAGGGAGCAAGAATGAAGACGAAAATATCTTTTGTGTAATCTCTCATGTAACGTGGTTGAAGAAATATTAAAGACAGGATACGAAGCCCTGAGACCCGTGGATTTCCACGAGTTTCTAATACTTATAAAACCTAATGACTATGATCACAATAATAATATAGCAATAGGGGCATAATAACAATAATAATATGATGATAATAATGATGATGTTTAGTCTGAAGCAGATAAACGGATGGTTCTATAATATATCAAACCAAGTTTTGGTGATGAAAAAGAAAAAGGAGGGAGCAATATATTTTTCTCTCATAACGTGGGAAAAGAAATAGGAATAAAAAAAAATGCGAGGCCTTGAGACCAGTCGTGGATTCCCTCGGGTGCCTGCATGGATGCAAGGGCAGGGGGTAATATCAAAGTCATAGTGTCAATAGTTCAGACTGGAAGAATCTGTGGGCAAAACTTTCGGAGAATCTCATAAGCTTTTTTGGTGATTTTTCCCTGAGTGTTTGTTTGTTTGTAGGCACCTATATTTGTTTGTTCTGCGAGGGTGAAAATGTATGTGTGTGTGTGTGTGTGTGTGTGTGGGGAGGTGGGGTGGCGGTCATGGGTAGAAGAGAGCACAAGTAACGAAAGAATGAGAAAACTGAGAAAAGTGTGCAAAATTGTATATGAGAAAAAAAAAAATAAACCCCCTCAGACCCGTGGATTTCCACGGGTGCTGCTATTATATATTATAATCGCGTAAGGACGGCCCCATGCCTTCCCGTGCTTTATTTTGTGGAGCTATCTCCTCCGAAGCCGCCGGATCCGGGCCCCCCGGACCGTATAGTCCAGGATAGGCTCCATAGAAAATGCACCTAACCTTGTTTTTTGATATATACAATGTTTTTTGATGGTTTCTTGTCAATTCGAGGGTGCTGATTCCAAATCCGATTGATGCCACTCGCGTAACCTTGAGCATTTTCGGCAAAATGCAAAAATCCAAAATGGCCGCCAGATATGCTAATTTGGCCATGATAATCCCAGTTATGTCAATTTTATGACCAATTATTCCATCAAAGTTTGTTCAATTTTTGTTCCTTGAGTAATTCTACTTGCACATGCAAAAAAATCTTTCATTTGAAGAGGTACATTTAGTATTTTAAGCTTATTTTCAATTCAAAATGGCCGCCACTCCTACACTCATGTACTATATGAATGGCAAAAAATATGCATAGAAATAGAAGACGAATTTTCAGTCACATACCTACGCTTTTATCAAATTTTGCATGTGTCATGCAAATCTGATGAGTGCCACTAGCAAAACAAGCAAACAAACAAGCAAACAAACGGAAAATGTATTGTTTTTAGGCTTATTATATTCTTCTTCATACAAAACTTCAAAATGGATGCCACCCACATACCCGTGCACAATATGAACGGCAAAGTGTTCATGGAAAAAAACACATTTTCTTTTCTTTTTTTCTGTCACCCAGGTACACTGTTTCTCAATTTGTGTGCTGATTATAAATCAGAGGATTGTCACTAACAAAAGCTGTTTTATTCTTTGATGCAAACATCCAAATTTGCTACCTCAATCTGAATTTTTCCCAAGAAATTTGGAAAAAACCCACCAAAGCTTGAATTGACGCCAACATCAACATCGTTTATCAGGAATTATTAGACATTAACAATTTGATAAAAGGCTGAATCCTAGATGATGACACAAATGAAATTTCCAATTACCTTTCCTGTTCTACATTATCTAAAAGCGATATTATACAAACTTTTCAGTCCCCTCACCCGAGAAAGAACGTCAGGCATGGGAAAGTGGAAAAAAGGGACCACCTCACTTCCTGTTGTCAAATCTCTGAAATGAAAACAAGGCCTAAAAGTTTTTAATGTTAGCCTAGCTGAACTATATAACAACGTATAAGGAAGATGAATTCTACCACCATTTTTTTTTTCTGAGTGAATGTGTTTGCGTATAATAATGATGTCAAGACAGACTCTGAGATCTGTACAGTGCTGCCTCATTCTGAAAGCATAAATGTAGTGTTATAACAACTTCACACTGCTTGTCCTTAATCTTCAGCACTCAGAGACTACAACTCTCCAGCTTTCGACGGGAGATCTCCCGCCGAAAGCCCGTTTTGCAAAATCTCCCGTTCTCCCGCTTGAGATTTACTTTCTCCTACCCTGGCTCTGTGTCTCCCACTTGAAATGATTTCTTACTTTGTGTGTTCGTATATTGAAAAATAAGCCTTAGATAGCACAAGAGAACACTAAGAAACCTATTAGAGCTTCCAGAGCTCAAGCGGGCCCTGGACCCCGGCCGCAGGGAACTTCGCGCTCGTGATAATGTATGCGCTTCGCGCACATCAAGTTGGAGTCTCCCGTTTGCTAGGGGTTTCAGTTGGGAGAATCTCCAGATCAGAAGGTACTTGGGGTTGGAGTCTCTGAGCACTTGCAGATTCAGGATTGCTCTAGGTAACCAGACCAGCAGTGTTAGGACTCTGAATGATGGCCTCCTTAATGGTGGCTGTAAACTAACTCCACTAGAGCTATTTTTACCATATACAGTACATGGTGACATAACATTCCCTTCACGTAGGAAGTTTGCAGATGATCTTGCCTTTACGTCTCATAGAAAGTCCTTGGATGACATGAGCCGAGTATACTGACCCATCTCAAGACAATAGAGAAGTTCTTCACTTTCTGAAAACTTTGCCCCAACCTTTATAAGATTGTCATCCGACCCATGCCTTCCATCTTAGTAACCATCTTGCCAATGCTATGTTCAAGGTAACTATACACAGCCCAGTCGCTGTACATGGTACGTCGCGACAGGGCTGTACGCGCGCGACCACCAACCACTAGGAGAGCGACGTAATCGTATTACGATAGCTTTGAATTTTGATACTTAACATCATTTTTGTCACCTCAAACTCAACGAGTATACTTTTCAATATTTAATCTACATCTGATGCTATCAGTATTCAAATGTACGCAATGAAACTTACCGAAATTGATCATCATATCCAGCATGTCCACACGGTACACAATCTTTCACGCCAGGCCTAACTATACACAGCCCAGTCGCTGTACATGGTACGTCGCGACGGTCAGGAATTGCGCCAGAAAGTGTCATTTATTTGTTCCACGGACTTATCGCAAGTGGTCTCCATGGACCCAGTGTGGCGAACTATTCTTCTGTAATAGAAACATGCATTTAACGTGAGTAAAGTATTCTGTTTAAAGGAGAAAAGTATACATTTTCCTAAGTTTTGTAGTGCTAGTTGTGTTGAGGTTCCTCACTTTGAGGCTGCATGCCGCGCGGCCGTAATAAGGCAAAACAACGTAACTCAGAATATCATGTTCTGAGAAAAACGAGTTTGAAAATTCAATTGGTTCCCATTTTTCCGTCATAAGAGTAAAACACTTTTGAAGCAGCGAAGTTTCTTAGGCATTAATAAAGAATATCTCGATAAAATTTCAGTAAAATAGGACTTCCCGTTTTAGAGTAATTGCCATGTTTAGAATAGATACAGCATTTTAGCGAATCACAGCACTGTGCAAATGAATAATTCTAGTATGCCAAAAGAGCGTATCCTTACTTACGTTGTGCGAGAATCCTCACGCGGCAACATATCAATTAGGCAAAAGAACGTATCCTGACTTACGACGCGTAAGCATTCTCCCGCGAAGCCACTTTAGTATGCCAAAAGAACGTATCTCGACTTACAAATATCTGCGCCTTAACCCTTTCATCAATGTAATTAGGCAGAATGACGTATCCCGACTCAATGGCAACAATCTCTATCATTTGTTTATTTGACAATTTTGTTAACTGGATAATAAAAGTCCCGTTATATGTGTTTAAATATATATTAAGAATAGTAAAACACAGTAGCTTGCAAAATTATCGATGCAAGAGAACATTCATGTTTTTTTTTTCTGAAAACTTACCGAGTATGTGCTAAGATGTAATTAGTTGTTATCTACCAATTACCTTTCATTTTTGTTTTACTTCATTTGCAATTACAGTTTATAGTTTATCGAGATGTCCATTCTTTTTTATTATCTTTAAGTGTATGTTTTTTATCCCTTGATGTAAGATTTTTCATTGGGAACATAATTATATTTGGTTTATCATTCATGTTGTTTTAACAAAAACATGGATTTGGATTAATATCGACAACTAAAGTACGAGTTTGGGTAAAGTCTGTAAAATGGACTGTTTGAGAACTGGCAAAATAACAAAATAAAATGGGTATTAAAAAAAATTGTATAGACATCTGTACATACACTTCGTTTCAAAGAGACATACACGCATTTAATGTGTTAATATTGAGACTCCTATTTTAATTTCTATCTTTTCTTTGATTTATTTATTTATACACGTTCCATTGAGATGAAAGGATTTGAACAGAAAGAATGATATTGTGTACTTTGTTTATCGTTAAGTTGTTAATGTTTGGTTGATAGCATGAATTGTATCCGTAAGGTTAAAACTTCTAATGATAATATGCCTCAATTCTTTGAACAACAACAATAATAACAATGCATGAATCCAGGTTTTAATGTTTTTAGGTGTAACTTGACCACACACACACACACACACACACACACAACCAAGCCAAGCAAGTACAAAAACACACAAAACACACACACACACACACCTCAGACTTGTCAGAGTTGCAAACATTCTCTCAGTAGAATAACTTTGAGAAAGACATGACAGAAATGTAGATGCAGAGACTGATTTACATTTTCTGAAGGTTTATAGGGAAAAATGTGTGTACATCTGTTTCTCAAAGATAACAGCATTACAAAAATCATTCGATTATTTGCAAGTTCTAAAAATATGACATAGATATCTACGCTTTCTTCTTAAAATTTAAGAGAGAGTTTGGTATGCCATTATGCTTTTATCACATTGAAAGCAAATCAGCAGTAACTAAACATTATCATGATGGTTAATTAGAAATAGAAAAAAAAAAATGTCATTTACTTCCCGAGTAAAGTTATTAGCTTACATACGTACCACAGTTGAACAAAACCCTGGGAACAAAATTTTCAACAGAACATAATTGTTGTTGTTGTTGTTTTTTTTTTCTGGAGATTAGTTATACTATTACCATAACAGACCTTCGCATCAATTTTTACCTTGGAAGATCAGAACATCTACAAATTACAAATTGTAAATAGCACACATAACATTTTTAATCCTTACTGTTGTTGAAGATCAAGTGTAGTAAGAAGTAAATACTTGGGTAAAGAACAATTATTAGGCAGCTTAAACGAAGGGAAAATTTGCAACAGTATTCACTTTAAACACATTTCAATAAACGTCTCATCACAACAGCGATTTGCTGTGCTGCAATTTACATCTGCGTTGTCTGAGAGCTCCCCGAGGGATTAGGCTCAAAATAAGATATGAAAATTTTGCAGGAAATAAGGTTACTATTTCCCTGGTTTTCTGAAATATGTTGACATGTTTCAATCGACATGATATTGATTTTGAGGGCAAGCATTTACAACAATATTTGATATGAACAAGTGATAGTTTTACCTAAAGTTGATAGTCATCATTTCAAAGGGCAATAAGCCCTCATCATATTTTTTTTTTTCGAAATAGAACCTTTAGTTTCATATCAATATATATATAAAAAAAAATCTTTCTTGTGCCTTCATAACGTGAGAATAGTCATTAACACTTCACAGTTGAGTTTTGCGAGTTCTTAATCTAACTGTGAAAGATTTACCTGATCCTATATAAACAATCCGAGTGTTATTATTTTTTTTTTTATATTTTGACTGATCTAGTGCACAATCCACTCAATCTTTCATGAGATTCTGACGGGCGTGCACAGCTGTTCTGAAACCTGTATAGTTGCTCTTTTCTCTGCTTTCGAACTGCTCGGTAGACCACTGCAGGAAAATGTAAAAGAAATGGAAGAGAATAATTAACACAAAATAAGGCACTCTTTCCGTAAAAGACAGTGAATTTCAACTCTGCTTTAGTTATATCATGTGATTAAATTCTTCATTAGACATGATTGTGTGTAACAAATCCTCTCTCACAGACCCCCTCCCCCCCCCAAAAAAAAAAAAGCAAAGGAAATGAGAATGAGTATTTAATATCGAAATACACGCACAATATATATTATTCAACATCATACAAATACCCCTTGAGGATATACAAGGCTGTGTGTTTATTTTTGAGAGAGAATGGTGACTATTTCGTCAGTTTTCATTTCATATTACTTTTTTTTTTTCATTGCTAAGGAATGAACTGTGAAATGTGGTATTCTCAAATTATCAGAGAGTCATCATGATGGATTTTGCCCGTCTTTTATTTTTTTCTTTTATGATTTGTCCAAATGCCGGCTTGTGTCGCCAGTGATAATGACAAAGGTGGGATTCATTTCTTCCCCCTTCTTCTACTTTTGTTGTATGAATTAATAGGTGATTATTCAACTTGTACCTTTTATTGTACTTGATACACTGCATTCCTTTTCTGTGCTGGTCTAGGCTGGCGGTTGGTGTGGACACTGAAAAGAGAGACATGCAAATATGTATTTCAACACGAACGTTAATATCATCTAAAGTAGACGATTGGGTTTGAATATTTGAACTTTCCATAGTATTTAAAACCACGTAACTTAAGAATAGATATTTGAATTCCATGAGCTTTTGCCCTCAACATTGTTATGGGGAGGGGTGGAACGTATAACATGTATAGGATCTACCATGGCTACAATGCATTTTTTTTTTAATCGAAATGAAAAAAAAAAATAAATGTTTTAAAGAATATGTACCGCTGACTGAAATTGCACCAAGAATACAAAAGAAAAAAGAAAAAAGATAAATCAGGCTTCCATAGTTAGCAGGTACAGAGTACCATTTAATATGACTTTATTTTTTAGGCTTATTTTAAGTGGATAAATTCCTGTATGTATGAAAACACCACAATCACATTCTTAATTCTTTCAAGAAATAACAAACAAGATCTAAGACTACTTCAGTACTTGTGTTTAACCAAAGATGTAGCCCAAACATTATTAAATAATGTTTGGCTACATCTTTGGTTAAACACAAGTACTGACAACAAATTTTGTTGTCCTTACTTTTCTTGCTAGTAATGATGTTAATGTCATTATTAGAACATATCGTCTTCCATCAGTTCATGTTGCCACTGAAGACTAAATGGAATTCATCAGTATCAAGTTTTTTGTCATTAGCTTGAAGTCGAAACTATTACTGTTTACTATGAAGCTGTTACTTTTTTAGACTTTTAGACGAAAACTGAATTTGAGGTAGAAGACGTCAAGTCGATGATCATAACAGTATATTAGGGTCCACTCAATGTATTTGCGCATAGGTAAATTTCTTTTGAGAGTCACTACTTCTACTAGACCACTAGTAGTAGTACTACTACAAGTATCCTACATTTACATAGTCATTATTACATTAGTAGAACCACAACCACAACCACACCAATGAGCCACGTTTTGGCAAGCCCACCGAAAGGAAAGGCTGTCATACTCATAGCTCTAAGTTTGCTCTTTATTTTCATTGCTTGCTGTGTTTTTTTTTGTTATTTTTTTTTTACTCATCGAGTTCTTAAATCTTAGTGAAAACTATTATCGAAGGTACTGGACCCTACTAGCAAAGCGTACTGTCGTCCAGTCTGTACAGCCCAATCGCCGTACTTCGCACGGCGTCTGGTCGGGCTAGATCAAACTTAGACCTGACAAAAAAAACCCATAAAACTTACCGGTGTTACCGCTGATTTTCTTTGTGGTAGCATTAGCTGTTCAGGAGAATATCCATTCCATGACTGCAAAACAGAACAATGGGCATGACTTCATGGTTCACACTGCAGCAAAGCTTGCCTGCCAGTCAACCAGTCGGTGTAACTCTGCTTAAGCTGTTGTCGCAAGCAAGAAAGCTGCGGTGCGGCAGCAGCGGCGGCACTACAATACACTCACTGCCGCGGCTGAAATGGATCTGCAGCACGTAGCCGTAGCTGGTCTAACACATAGAGTTATGCAGTGCAGCGTGTGTTGTGATGGCCACGATGTTGATACGTTGTTTTGCCGTGCTGACTGTAGCGCGCATGGCCCTGATTTTACACAGCAAAGCGCTGTATGATGACATACGTTCTTTTGGCGTCGCAATTTCCTTCTTTTTTCTTGAGAAACCACCATGAAAAAACAGTGTATGTAAAGATACGTTCATTTGCCGTAACAGCGAAAATGCTTTCTTTGTCATTTCTAAACGTATCTCAGGTTACGTTGTTTTGCCTAGCTGGAAACGGCAAAGTTGTGAAAAAGGTGTGTAAGATACGCTTTTTATCTCTGAAATGGTAAACATTTGAGAATTGAGAGTTTCACCATTTAAAAGAGCGCATTTTATTTAGGAGCCATATGCTCATAACTCAAAATGCCCAAATTTTGAGTTACGTTCCTTTGCCTTATCACGGCCGAGCGCTCGTCAGACGCTGTTTTCGCATAGCGTAACAGCGTCTGGTCGGGCTATGTTCAAGGTAGCCCTCTGTGGCAAGCCTTCCAAGCATAGGTTAAGGAAGTCTACCCTCCTTCACTGGTACTCGATCACTCTCCCTCACGCTGGAAGGAAAGGATGGCAAGACGTCACCAGTGCTGTCAACGCATACCCTCACCTTCCAAACACGATAGCATGGGGGCATTTCATGAAGCGTTTCGTCTGAAAAAAAAAAAATTGTCTGACAAATTTGCTCTCAGCCAATCAGATGCAAGGATTTTAGTAGCTTATAACAGTTAGTCAAAAAGAGAAGATCTGACAAAACGCTTCATGAAACGCCCCCTTGAACAACCTGCCATCAATGCGTCTGAAATCCCACAAGCCTAGATTTCCCTCCCGTAACTTGAAAGCTTTGACCCCAAAACCGGTTGGTGAAGATGCTGGTCTGATGTCATCTTTGACACCACCTAAGTTACCTACAACACTGTCTCTGGGCTGGCAACAAAGCCATAGGGCTTCAACGGGTGGTGATCAAGCAAGTCTTTATGTTTTCATTCTGTTTCTATGGCAAATAATCGCCCTCTGACCCCTTAGGAAGTGCTGAACATCACCAGCTGTGGTTTCTATTAAAGCAATTGCAGGACTCATATGCATCTTTAGCCTGAAAATTCTGCAAATTTGGGGCTGATGTCACCTGCTGCCAAACATCCAATTAAAGGGTTCTTTAAAGACAATAGAAATGACAGTTTTAGTGTTAAGACAAGAGTGTAAGAGATCATGATGTCAAAGTGTATATTATCAACACCTGGGAACTGTGAGAGAACTGAAAGAGGTATCTCACATTGCTCCTTGGTTGATGTTTAATGAATAGTTTGTACGGTATTGCGTTTAGACAGTTTCGTTTATGCCTTCACCAGTTTTTAAAATCAAGTTCTGTACTCTATAATATCAAGGCGGTACTTCTAAATTATATCATATCAAAGTGATGGAGGTTATGATCCATTTCAAACTCGCCTCCCTCCCCCCCCCCCCCAACTCCTTGCTGGAAAAAAAAAAGTTTTTAGGTGTGTCATTAATGTCCGGTATGTTTTTGTCTGCAACCATATCTCTGCACTTACTGTATAGCATTTTCTGTACTTTGTTAATATGGTTATAGGGGAATGTATATTAGAAGCTTTGTTTTCTAGATTCCCCTCCATTTTCAACATTATTTGATAAATACCATGCATCTAGGCTTCTTAATATATTGTGTTAGTATTACATTTTTATATTCAAACGTGCGTGTAGAATATGATATTATATTGATTTCTTGCGAGACGTTTAGTGAACTTATATTCGTTGTTGAGACAAAATGAAATAGATAAGAAATTGTGTTAAACATAGTAAGGTTTATGAATATTAAATGCTGAAATATACATGTAGGCCCTTTATATTGTAAGTGACACCCAACATATTTGTATTACACATGCAACACTTTATGACAGCGTAGGTACGGGACTGGAAATACAGTAAATTTGTTCTATATTCCCATGCATTATGTTTTGCCATTCATATAGTACATAAGCATAGGAATGGCGGCCATTTTGAATAAAAATGAGCTTTAAATAGTAAATGAACCTATATGAAATGAAAATTCTCCTGCAAATGCAGATGGAGTAACTCTAGGAACAGAAATGTACAAAGTTTGGTGGAATAATTTGTCATATAATGCGCATTATTATGTTTATCACGGCCGAATTAGCATATCTGGCGGCCATTTTGGATTTTTGCATTTTGCCGAAAATGCTCAAGGTTACGGGAGTGGCATCAATCGGATTTGGAATCAGCACCCTCGAATTGACAAGAAACCATCAAAAAACATTGTATATATCAAAAAACAAGGTTGGGTGCCTTCTAGCCTGGACTAGTAGCCTTTAAACAAGGCGACTCGCTCTGCGTGCCCCCGTATAGCGCGTTTACCCCACAAACCTGTTGGCCGGCGAGTGGAGCGAGCCGCCTTTAGCCACTCGTTCAGGGATGTGTACGCAGAAAATGCACACGGCACCAAGGCAAGCCGCGCGCGCTTGCTAACAAATTTATATTCTTTGACAAATTTGCGTACAAATTTGTTAGCAAGCGCGCGCGGCTTGCCTTGGTGCCGTGTGTATTTTCTGCGTCAAATTTGTACGCAAATTTGTCAAAGAATATAAAGCAACAACGACGACAAAAGTACACATCCCTGAACGAGTGGCTAAAGGCGGCTCGCTCCACTCGCCGGCCAACAGGTTTGTGGGGTAAAAGCGCTATACGGGGGCACGCAGAGCGAGTCGCCTTGTTTAAAGGCTACCCGGACCGGTGCCGTCGGCAGCGGTAGGGTCTCTTCTATTAAGTCGGCCGGGTTTCGTCCGCGCTCCTCCTCCGTGTCGACGTCGAGAGCGGTACAAAAAACATTGAAGAAAAACTAAAGACAAACACCGACATGCAGCGTTTGCGCTCTGGTATCTCGCGTCAGTGCGTGGCGAAAGCTCTATCATCGTTCTTGCGGACACACACACACGCACACGATGTATACGGGTTGTATACAGCTCGCGCCAGCTCGCAGGCTCAGGTCGCACACACAGAACTCTATACAATCTGTGGCGGTAGCACAGTGAGCATTCTCGCTCGCCCAGCTAATTGTTCGCGGGGACATGATACACGCACTATGAGTATGGGCAATATATCGCGGAGAGTGGTGAGGTGGTGTGAATGCATTGAGCCTGTTGCTGTGTTGCATTGCATATCGATGATGCGTTCTCGGTACACGGGAAGCTACGAATGCCGTATTTTATTTCACGAAACTACGGGATCCTCTGCAGCTCAGCTACGTCATTTAGTTTATTCTCAAGTCGGGTATCATTGTACTCAGACTGTTTAGCAGTGATCTCGACGGCTAAATATCCACTTAGATTTTGTCCTTGCCGATCGTGCCCTTCTATATCAGGTTACAGGCCTGCGCCTGTGGATGTATTGACGATGGTTATCGTTACACGAAACACACTATCTGCGTGCACGTGATATGGGCTCTCATATGGTAATACACGGCTCGGTCATACAAGGGCATTTACGTACAGTTCGCCATTGGCGTGCCCAAATGAAAACAGCGAATGCTGTTATTTTATTGTATTCTGCACAACTACAGGATACTGTGCAGCTCAGGTACGTCATTTTTTTTTTTGCTCTCAACTCGGGTATCATTGTACTCGGATTGTTCAGGACGGCTAAATATCTACTTAAATTTTGTCCTTGCCGATCGTACCCTTCCATATCAGAGTACACGCGCCGCTGTTCATTCGTTTACTGCATGGCTGCTGTAAATATGAATATTCATGAGACGAGCGGACGCGGGGGAAACCCTCGCTTTGCTGACCGCCAATTTTTGAAGTTGTGTCGTTCTATGGTGCATCAAACCAAGTTTTGGTGATAAAAATTAAAAAGAGGGAACTAATGACGACAAAAATATTCTTCTTTCTCCCATAACGCGGGAAAAGAAATATAAAAAAAAAAATACGAGGCCCTGAGACCCATGGATTCCCACGGGTGCCTACTTATTAAACCTAATGACTATGATCTCCCCCTTCCCAAATATAACAATGATGATCATAATGATAATATAATAATAATGATAATAATAATAAAAATAATAGTGATAGTTATAATACTAATAATAACAATACTGATGATAATAATGGTGATAATGTACAGTCTGAAGCAGAAGAAGAAGGACATTAATGATTATGATAATAATGATAATAAAAATGTACAGTCTGGCGAAGCAGATAAACGGGTGGTCCTATGATCCATATCAAACCAAGGTTTGGTGATAAAAACAGAAAGAAGACAGCAAACGAAGACGAAAATATTTTATTTCTCCCAGCACAATAGTAACAAAAACACTAGGGGTCTAGATATGAAGTAGTCCTACTCAACACAAGAATACGTATGTTAGTGCAGTGAAGCAGTTTTGGACAGTTTGCGCAGGACTGTCTTCAGAAAAGCTTTTTATCAGCAGAAAAATGGGGGAAACAGATTTTTACAATTCTTAACAAATTAATATTTCCGTCTCCCTTGGTTGATCATCCCTATATTATGACTCTACTCTCTCCTCTCAGTAAATAATAATAATAATGTTAGTAATAGTAATAAACATGATTAAAACAATAACAATAATACACTGAAATAATGATAATAAGAAAATAGGCCAATGCAAATAAATGGGGAGGGGTGCTATGATCCATAACTAAGAGTGGCCGGAAGAGACGCAAACAGGTACTTGATTGTTTTAATGTTTAAAATTATCAAAACTATCAATGATAATGAAGCTATTTGAAATAAGTAACCTTGAGAGCAACCTTGACATGACGGAAAAAAAGATTCACTATCCTTGACCGATGAACTTTTTTTCTTAATTCCCTTGAGTTATCCCCATATCAATGAATTATATAAAATGGTAATAAAACCGAATGACTATGATCTCCCCTCCTTCTAAATAATAATAGTAGTAATAATAATACTAACAATAATAATCATCATCATAATCAAAATCGTGAGTATAATGATAATTAAAATGAACAGTATCAATGAGATAAACAGGCGGTTCTAGATCCATCAACCAGGGAGGTGAAGTTTTGCTTATGAAAACAGAAATGAGGGAGCAAGAATGAAGACGAAAATATTCTTTGTGTAATCTCTCATGTAACGTGGTTAAAAATATTAAAGAAAGAATACGAAGCCCTGAGACCCGTGGATTTCCACGGGTTTCTAAAACTTATAAAACCTAATGACTATGATCACAATGCTAATATAGCAAAAGGGGCATAATAAGAATAATAATGTGATGATAATAATGATGATGTTTAGTCTGAAGCAGATAAACGGATGGTTCTGTGATATATCAAACCAAGTTTTGAAGATTAAAAACAAAAAGGAGGGAGCAATATATTTTTCTCTCATAACGTGGGAAAAGAAATAGGAATGAAAAAAAAAAGCGAGGCCTTGAGACCAGTCGTGGATTCCCTCGGGTGCCTGCATAGATGCAAGGGCAGGGGGGTAATATCAAAGTCATAGTGTCAATAGTTCAGACGGGAAGAATCTGTGGGCAAAACTTTTGGAGAATCTCATAAGCTTCTTTGGTGATTTTCCCCTGAATGTTTGTTTGTTTGTAGGCACCTATATTTGTTTGTTCTGCGAGGGTGAAAATGTATGTGTGTGTGGGGGGAGGGGGGGGGGATGGCGGTCATGGGTAGAAGAGAGCACAAGTAACGAAAGAATGAGAAAACTGAGAAAAGTGTGCAAAATCGTATATGAGAAAAAAATAAAACCCCTCAGACCCGTGGATTTCCAAGGGTGCTGCTAGTATCTTTATAAGTAATCGAGAGAGCAGTTTTTTGTAGAGCTATCTCCTCCGAAGCCGTCGGCTCCGGGCCCCCTAGACCGGTGTCGTCGGCAGCGGGAGGGTCTCTTCTATTATGTCGGCCGGGTTTCGTCCGCGCTCCTCCTCCGTGTCGACGTCGAGAGCGGTACAAAAAAACAAAGAAAAACAAAAGACAAACACCGACGTGCAGCGTTTGCGCTCTGCTATCCCGCGTCAGTGCGTGGCGAAAGCTCTATCATCGTTCTTGCGGACACACACACACGCACACGATGTATACGGGTTATATACAGCTCGCGCCAGCTCGCAGGCTCAGGTCGCACACACAGAACTCTATACAATCTGTGGCGGTGGAGGGTGGAAAAGAAGAAAGGAGAAAATAGTAAACTTCTTTCTTTTTAACTACTAAAAACGCGGCGAAAATAATATGAATAAATAAAAAAATATGAGGCCCTCAGACCTGTGGATTTCCACGGGTGCTGCTAGTCTATTATTATAATCGACAGAGCCGTTTTTTGTAGAGCTATCTCCTCCGAAGCCGTCGGCTCCTGGCCCCTCAGACCGGTGTTGTCGGCAGCGGGAGGGTCTCTTCTATTCGGTCGGCCGGGTTTCGGCCGCGCTCCTCCTCCGTGTCGACGTCGAGAGCGGTACAAAAAAACAAAGACAAACAAAAGACAAACAACAACATGCAGCGTTTGCGCGCTGGCGCGCTGGACTCCCGCTTCAGTGGCAAAAGTTCTATCACCGTTCTTGGACGCACACACACGCACAAGATGTATACGGGTTATATACAGCTCGCGCCAGCTCGCAGGCTCAGGTCGCACACACAATCTGTGGTAGCACAGTGGGCATTCTCGCTCGCCCAGCTGATTGTTCGCGGAGACATGATACACGCACTATGGGTACCGGGTACGGGCAATATATCGCAGAGAGATATGGGTATGCATTGAGCCTGTCGCTTTCTTGCATTGCGTATCATGATGCGTTCTCGGTACACGGGAAGCTACGAATGCTGTATTTTATTTCCAAAACTGCAGGATCCTCTGCATCTCAGCTACGTCATTCAGTTTACTCTCAAGTCGGGTATCATTGTACTCAGACCGTTTAGCAGTGATGTCAACAGCGAAATATCCACTTAAATTTTGTCCTTTCCGATCGTGCCTTTCCATATCAGATTACAGGTCTGCGCCTGTGTATGTATTGACGATGGTTACACGAAACACTATCTCCGTGCGGGCTCTCATATGGTAATACATGGCGCGGTCATACAAGGGCATTTACGTACAGTTCGCCATTGGCGTGCCCAAATGAAAACAGCGAATGCTGTTATTTTTTTTTATTTTACTTTGCACAACTACAGGATACTATGCAGCTCAGGTACGTCATTTAGTTTGCATTCAAGTCAGGTATCATTGTAGTCAGACTGTTTAGGACGGCTAAATATCCACTTAAATTTTGTCCTTGCCGATCGTGCCCTTCTATTTCAGATTACACGCGCCGCGGTCCATTCGTTTACTGCATAACTGCTGTAAACATGAATATTCATAAGACACGTGCGGACGTGTGGGAAAACCTCGCCTTGCCGACCGCCAATTTTTGAAGTTACAAGTGGAAATAAAATGGGTGATTCTGTAGTCCGTCAAACCAGGTTTTGGTGATAAAAATAAAAAGAGGGAGCAAATGAAGACAAAAATATTCTTCTTTCTCTCATAACGTGGGAAAAGAAATATTAAAGAAAAAATACGAGGTCCTGAGACCCATGGATTCCCACGGGTGCCTACTTATTAAACCTAATGACTATGATCCCCCCCCCTCCCCAAATAATAATGACTAAATGATGATGTAATAAAAGTATTCATAATAGTAACAATAATGATGATGTACAGTCTGAAGCAAATAAACGGTGAGGATTATGAAAACATATTGTTGTGTGGGATTTTTTTTTTTTAATGACGACGTGTTAAAAAATAAATATTATTCATGACATACGCCATTTTTCAGCTTTTTCATGAAGAGAAAAGATGTGTACGTGCGTTGGGGCCAGAAAGGGCTCATGTATTTTTTTTTTCCAACGGGCGTCGAGACTGAGGGTAAATGGCATGGGGGAGGGGAGATATGCAGGGCAAAATGCCAATGGCACCCCCTCCCCCTAGTTTGCAGGCACAAACCCTTGTTGGTCGTAAAGGAGTCTGCGCCAAGACTACTACATGCACCACTTTGGCACTGTCCCATAGGCCCTGTGTTGAAGCTTCTCCCAACAAGGGTTTGTACAACCTTTGGGTCCATAAACACCTTTTCATGTTTATTGGGCGGAGCTTCACTCTGAGAGGATTGTCATGGTAACCGTGATTGACATGTCCTATGGGGGGCTGTCTGGCTGACCCCCACTGAGATAAAGGTCAACCTGAGTAGAAAGCCAGATGGTGGTTTGAACTGTTATGTAAGACTTGGGATGTATAGAATTCTCCCTTCTGTGAGTGACCACCTCCTTGCACATGAGGAACAAAGGAACATATCCCAGCCATTCCCTTTCTGCATGGAGGTGGGAATCTCTTCCCACCTCCCTGATTTCGGTTTGTTTCTTCTTTTCTCACTTTTTAAGTTCTCACTAGATCTTACTCTTTCTTTGTCTGTCTGTTATACTCTTCATAATTACCGAATCATGTCAAGACCAACATGATTTTCCCTCTATTTTCACCTTTCTCTCAAATCTCTTTGTGAAAGAAATACTAAATGAATCATTCTCTGTTTTTGTACATTGAAAACACATTCCCCATTTGCATGAAATATCTGAGCAAGTTTGTAGTTTTTTGTTTTTTTTATATCAGTCTACCTAACATGTATAGTTTTTTTTTTTTTTTTTTGGATTCTGGCGTACATATTCATGTAATGTGTCATATTTAAACTCCTTCTTTCATATTTCTATTATTTCATGAAGAGCTAAAAACATACCTAAATCTTAATCAAGATTATACCAAACTATATGTCTTTACGAACCTAACCTTTATCTGTCTAAAAAGAAATAAGTAGCTTTGTATGTGACATTCTGATTTAATGCGAGTCTACATAAAACCTTAATTCACCTATTTATGCATAGTGCCTGCTTATCATGCATTTCGTCAAATTTGCCTACTCGAACTTTGATAATAAATGTACCAAGGCTTATTCATCTACAGTAATAGATTACTATACTTTATGATTTGATGACCTTTCCCTTCAGGCCTACGTAATTTCTTGCTCGTGCTATTGCTAATGTGAGGTACATGTACCAACACATGATTTCAAGTTTTCAAATTCTCAACGAAATACTTGCCAATAGACCCATAGGAGCTGAGATATAAAATTAGCTAACCTGGATCAATCCATTCAAGTAAAAATCTGACACCAAAGTCAAATTTGTAATTGTCATGCATTCAAACTGTTTCTTACAAATATTGTGGATAATATTATAGAGCTTAATAACAAAGTTATGAATTTTTAAAGTTATAACTTTTTCTTTATCTAACTTTCCCCAAACTGTCACTGATTATGTTCTAATCACTGAATTCTCGCAATCCACATGTATTTCAATGTGAATTTGTCTTTTACGATATCATCAAAATATTTCTTGCGATTGTTTGATATTTCTATAAAACAGTGTTGCATTGTCATAAAGCCATGAACGCATAACTGAAGTAATGTTGTAATGCTTTCCGGGGAGTAAAAGAAAAGAGATAATATAAATTTTGATGATATCGTAAAAGTGATATGTACTGTGCAAGTTCACGTTGACATACATGTGGATTGAGAGAGTTCAGCAACATTATTAGAACAGTGGCAGTTTGAGGAAAATTAGATAAAGAAAAAGTTATGAATTTTTGAAGTTTCTATAACCAGGTCAAAATATCATGGTCCCACACATAATGTGGGCTACATTACCAAGGAATATATGCCCATTTTTTTTTTTAAAAGAGAAATGGTTACAGTTTCAGAGACTTCAACCCCAAGTACCTTCTGATCTGGAGATTCTCCCGCCTGAAACCCCTAGCAAACGGGAGACTCCAACTTGATGCGCGCGAAGTTCTCTGCGGCCGGGGTCCAGGGCCCGCTTGAGTTCTGGAAGCTCTAATGATTAGAGTTCTTAATGTTCTCTTGTGCTATCTAAGGCTTATTTTTCAACATACGAACACACAATGTAAGAAATCATTTTAAGTGGGAGACATAGAACCAGGGCGGGAGAAATTAAGTCTCAAGTGGGAGAACGGGAGATTTTGCAAAAACGGGCTTTCTGTGGGAGTTTTCTCTGCAGTTTAAAGAACAATAGCCTACCTACACTTCTTTAAAAAAAAAACACAGAAGTTTATTGAAACAAACAAACAAGCAAAAATGTGTTGCTCAGAAAATAAAGAGAATGTACCACAGGCGAGGACTGGCAGCAACAATACATGCAATCCAGACTAGAACTATCACTAAATGTGATTAATACCCCATGGACATCAACCTGAATGAGTTAGATCAGTACACAATGTTTTTGTGTGCTTTTTATCATGTTGATACCATGACAATGCATTATTCAACATTGACAAAGATGTGTTTTTCAATATGAATATAAATCTATAATGGTTCCCCAAAATGTACCAAATCTATTAAAGGCTATAACAACATTCTAAAAACTGAGGAAAATAGCATAAGCCATAATGTTTGTGTATGATTGATTTTTATTCAAAAAGTTCAAATTCAAATAATTTTTGTGGCAAATACTGTCTGTCCATGATGAAAGAAGTGAATATTTTTTTTTTTAAATGCCTATAAAATGGCAACACAGATTTGCCATACTCCAAAGACAGCATGCTATAGTGGTCACATGTACCAAATATCAAGTCAAATGTTCGAAGACTGAGGGAGTAAGCTCTATATTATTATCCACAATATTTGTTTACACCTTTTATCAAAAAAAGATGTTGCCATGGGAATGCATTGTTCAACATTGAGGAAAGAAATGCTTTGAGCAATTGAAATGTGTATTGGTCACATGTGTCAAATCTCATGTCAAATCCTACAAACTGCTGGATTTAGCTAAATCAATTAGTAATTTGTATGTTATCACCTAAATACATTGGTCAGCAATGACAAGAGATGAAGTTTGCATATCTTCACTTTACATTTTAGCAGCCAAATATGTGAAATTTCAATTCTATATAATGCTCAATAACTGAGGGAGTTTGTTGATCAATCCACATAATTTTGTAATTGTAAGAAAATATTCATGTCATGGCAACAGACAGACTGAAAACCACACATACACACACAAATGTCTTGCTAAATGACATAGGCCCTACATGTAAGTAAGAGTGATCATTAGTCTCTAAAATTGCAAATCAAATGTTAAAAAAAGTGGGCAGTTTGTTCCACAAATGTTTTTGATAAAAATGCTGTTACCATGGCAAACACTGTCGACAATGACGAAAGATAAAATTTGTATACAGTATAGGCCTACAATGGTGGTCACATGTGCCAAATTTCAAGTCTAATGCTCAAAAAGCGAGGAGTTTCATGGTCAATTCATGTAACTTTGTACTTATCCATAAAAATACTAATGTTCAATGGAAAGAGGCATATTGAAAATTCTACATTTGTATTATTTAAGTGTTGTGCAAAATAACATTACTATAGAGTGGTCATGATTCCCAAATTGCAACTCAAATGGTTAAAAAAAACTGAAAAAGCTTGATCCACAAAATTGTAAATGATTTTAAAAATATGAATAATGTTGTTATCATGGCAAAACATTGGTCAACAGTGACAAATATTATGCTGTTGCCAACAGACTGCAGGTTCATTTAAAAAAAGCACTTAATTAGATTATTACAGCTACGACACAGCAGATTCAACTCATTTTGAGTGAACACATGACAAGTAAGTATTAGCTCTTTCAGTGTTTCATATGCAATCAATAAAGATGGAAAACAATTGATTGCAACCAGCAACTGATTTTTTGATTTTTACTAGTATAGAATAGAGAATTATAATCAATTGCAAGTTATGATCAACTGCAGCATCCAGGAGATTTTACATTGATATCTATCACAAGTTTTAAAAGATGCATAACTGGTCATGTATAAATTCACTCAGGAAATGCATTGTTTTATCAGACCAATAGTACATAGAGAGGAATTCACAGTGAATTTGAAACACTGTCGGAACTTGCAATAGGAGAGAGATCAAACTAGGGAGAGAAGTTACTAGTATACAGAAGACCATCTCTGACTCTACTTATTAAAGAAGTAGAAAACCTCTTGGAAGTAGAAAACCTCTTAAAAGTAATGTTTTTCTGGGTCTGGTTCCTGCATAGGCACCAGAACTGTTCTTTGCTTTTCAACCTTGATTTTCTCA
This sequence comes from Diadema setosum, assembly GCF_964275005.1. Classification (NCBI taxonomy): domain Eukaryota; kingdom Metazoa; phylum Echinodermata; class Echinoidea; order Diadematoida; family Diadematidae; genus Diadema; species Diadema setosum. The sequence goes on from NC_092706.1 coordinate 21,112,908, forward strand.
AAGTTAAGGTTTTATTCAGAACCTATACATAATGAAATTCAAGGGTATTAATTTTAAATTATCACATTTGTGTTTAATTAGTGGGCCCATGACTACACAGTATACCAGCGAGAAAAAGAAAAAAAAAAGAAGGCGTTTAAGGGATGGTAGTTTTGGTTGAGATGGTGATTCAGCTTTTAACTTTTTGCATGATAGAAACTACTTGAAATATTAAAGAGTAGTTAAAATTTTATTTGATGAAAGTCGGATTTGGAAATATCCAAAAACAAAGTAAAGCAAAGTGGTCCATATAAAAGAAAGTTCCCGCATAGGACCAATTTGTTTTGGGATATCTCAACCATCTTAATTCTCAAATTTGATTTTCGTCAAACAATATTTTAATTCCTCTTAGAAATAGAATAATATGTAGGGGCCTATGCTCTTTTGATAGTCATATAAGTGGATTCTCGTTAATTGTTGCAAAAAGTTAAAACATGCCTTAAAATCTTGTTCAGAAAAGCAGATGATGCCTATAAAAATATCTCATTACGTTTTAGTCATTTCATGGTTTACACATGAATCCACATAGCATAGGTCTGCATGTTACTCCATGGTTTACAGAAGAGCCAGATTTAAAGGGGAAAAGATTACTGTACTGTGTAAAGTAGGGAGAAACGGTCACCTGATACACCCCTTGGAATCTGGTGTACTGGTATCTATGGAGGAAGGGTTGTCTGACTTATTTTTATTTCACCCATGGACTGGTGATATCGGCCTAATCTGTCTTCCTAATTATCCAGTTATTGGGTGCTGCCAGCCAAGTCCCCAGAGATGGTGATGGACATTGGAAAGCAACCAATCACATGGGTAGAGGGTGGAGTTTGATTTTCACCGTGAGAAACTGTTTTTAGAAGTCTGTACAAACCCTTGTTGGGAGAGGCTGCAGTGTAGTGGTGCGTGTATAGTCTTGGCGCATGCAGACTCCTATACGACCAACAAGGGTTTGTGCCTGCAAACTACCCTCCCCCCGTGCTTCGACGGGAAGAATCTTTGGGCAAAGAAGACAATCCTCGAATTTCCACGGGTGCTGCTAAGTTGATATGTGATAACAGCAAGCGGGGTTATTTTAAAGTCCCATTCCATGGACCGGCTCCTCAGCTCAGGTGTTAGGAGGCGATGGCCATGGGTAGGAGAGGGTGCAAAAGAAGGAAGGAGAAAATAGTAAAGTTCTTTCTTTTTGTCTACTAAAAACGCGGCGAAAAATAATATGAAAAAATACCCACTGAAACCTACTTATTAAACCTTTAATGACTATATCATCTCCCCTCCCAAAATAATATTTATTAAATGATGATACAATAATAGTATTCATATAAGTATGATATATATGTATGGGATTTTTTTTTTAATGACGACGTGTTAAAAAATGAATATTATTCATGACATACGCCACTTTTCAGCTTTTTCATGAAGAGAAAAGATGTGTGTGCGTTGGGGCCAGATAGGGCTCATGTACTGTTTTTTTTTTTTTTTTTTCAACGGGCGTCGAGACTGAGGGCGAATGGCATGGGGATAGGGGAGATATGCAGGGTAAAATGTCAATGGCGCCCCCCTCCCCCCCCCCCCCCGTGCTTCGACGGGAAGAATCTTTGGGCAAAGAAGACAATCCTCGAATTTCCACGGGTGCTGCTAAGTTGATCTGTGATAACAGCAAGCGGGGCGAATATAAAGTCCCATCCCATGGACCAGCTCCTCAACTCACATGTTAGGAGGGGATTGCCATATAGAAGAGGGTGCAAAAAAAGAAAGGAGAAAATAGCAAAGTTCTTTCTTTTTGACTACTAAAAACGCGGAGAAAATAATATGAATAAATAAAAAAAAAACAAAAAAAAAAACATGAGGCCCTCAGACCCGCGGATTTCAACGGGTGCTGCTAGTATTTTATAATCGCGTAAGGATGCCTTTCCGTGCTTTTTTTTTTTTTTTTTTTGTGGAGCTATCTCCTCCGAAGCCGCCGGCTCCGGGCCCCCCGGACCGGTGCCGTCGGCAGCGGGAGGGTCTCTTCTATTAAGTCGGCCGGGTTTCGTCCGCGTTCCTCCTCCGTGTCGACGTCGAGAGCGGTACAAAAAACAAAGAAAAACAAAAGACAAACACCGACATGCAGCGTTTGCGCGCTGATATCCCGCGTCAGTGCGTGGCGAAAGCTCTATCATCGTTCTTGGACACACACACGCACGCACATGATGTATACGGGTTATATACAGCTCGCGCCAGCTCGCAGGCTCAGGTCGCACACACAGAACTCTATACAATCTGTGGTAGCACAGTGAGCATTCTCGCTCGCCCAGCTAACTGATCGTTCGCGGAGAGATGATACACGCACTATGGGTACCGGGTACGGGCAATATATCGTAGAGAGATATGTGTATGCATTGAGCCTGTCGCTGTGTTGCATTGCATATTATGATGCGTTCTCGGTACACGGGAAGCCATATTCTATTTCCAAAACTGCAGGATACTCTGCAGCTCAGCTACGTCATTCAGTTTACTCTCAAGTTGGGCATCATTGTACTCAGACCGTTTAGCAATGATGTCGACGGCTAAATATCCACTTAAATTTTGTCCTTGCCGATCGTGCCTTTCAACATCAGATTACAGGTCTGCGCCTGTGTATGTATTGACGATGTTTACACGAAACACATTATCTGCGTGCACGTACGTGATATGGGCTCTCATATGGTAATACACGGCTCGGTCATACAAGGGCGTTTACGTACAGTTCGCCATTGGCGTGCCCAAATGAAGACAGCGAATGCTGTTATTTTATTATATTTTGCACAACTACAGGATACTATGCAGCTCAGGTACGTCATTTAGTTTGCTCTCACGTCGGGTATCATTGTAGTCAGAGTGTTTAGGACGGCTAAATATCCACTTAAATTTGTATCCTTGCCGATCGTGCCCTTCCATTTCAGATTACACGCGCCGCTGTCCATTCGTCATAGCTGCTGTAAACATGAATATTCATAAGACATGTGCGGACGTCGAGGAAAACCTCGCTTCGTCGACCGCCTATTTTTGAAATTACCGTACAAGTGGAAATAAAATGGGTGGTTCTTTATGGTCCATCAAACCAAGCTTTGGTGATGAAAGTAAAACAGAGGGAGCAAATGAAGACAAAAATATTTTTCTTTCCCCCCATAACGTGGGAAAAGAAATATTAAAGAAAAATACGAGGCCCTGAGACCCAAGGATTCCAACGGGTGCCTACTTATCAACATAATGACTTCGGACATGTGTCATGGACGAATGAACTTTTTTTCCTTCCCTTCCCTAGAATAATCATTCGTCCCTATAGTTTTTTTATGCACATCCAGACCCTCTCGATCCTATTCCTCAACATAAAGGGGGTAAAACAGAAAAAAAAGACAATACAAACGAAACACGAAAATGAGTAAAATAAGGAAATAGAAAAAAAAAAATATTTGAAGTCAAAAACACAAAAACAGCAAAAATCCGAGTCAGATTGTCAGGTCATTTTCTGAAAGGCCTTATTTCGTTGATGCAGACACGTGTTCTCGAAAGGGGGAGAAAAAAAAACAATGCTATCAATTAAAAAGAAAAGACAAAGAGAAAGAGGATAGAAAATATTCTCTGGAAATTTATCGAGCTCTCTCTTCCTCTCCCTCTCTCACCCTCTCTCACACTCTTATTTATATCCTGTACAACTGAGCAGTGGAATACTTAGTTTACTTCCAGTGACAATTCTATAAACACAAAAACACCACAATTTTTTGATGAAAACAAACAAACATGAAATATATAAAACATGAAGTAAGAAAATACTACAAAACTCCGAGTCACATGAATGGGTGGTTTAAGGAAAAGTCTGACTTTGTCTATATAGACACATGTTCTCGAGAGGAAATTAAAGAACATCAGAATGAGAGAGAGAGAGAGAGAAGGTGGGGAAACATGAATGATCCATCAAGTGCATTTCAGGAACATGTCATAACCCTCAGATGAGATTGTCATCGGATGGAAGGAGCACAGACGGGTCTTTCAAATAAAAACATCGGAAAAGGGATATAAATGATGATATAACCCATTTGCATCTTTTTATTGAACCGAAAAGGTGTGTGTGTGTGTGTTATTATGTCTGTGTAATGATCGATCATACAGGTGTATCAACATTAGGAACGGACGACAACTTATTAGATGGGATTGCGTTGGGAGGGAAAATAATTTTTTAATGAAAATGTGGTAAAAGAAGTATGAATCATGACATAAAATGTAAGCTTCTTTCAAGCTTACGAATGAAGAGAAAAGATGTGTGTCTGTGGGGACCAGAGAGGACTCATGTATAAAAAAAAAAAACATAAACAAACAGGAAGTTCTTTCACTTCACCTAATAAAACGGGGCGAAAGAAATATATATAAATCTAAAAATATGGGGTCCTAAGACCCGTGGATTTCCACGGGTGCTGCTAGTTATATATTACACTGGTCAACAACAAATTTGTTGTCTGCGTTTTTTCAGCTGATTTAGGGTAAACCTGATGCGCTGAATCCAAAAATCACATTGCTTTTGCTCAATCAGGTCAAGTTTTTGAGCTACGGCCACATGTCGTTTTTTACGTTTTTGTTCACATTAACGCATGTGTGGAGCATTTCAGAAGAAGTTGGTGGGGGTAAAACGCCATTTTGATTAATTGTTTTGATTGGAAATGTTGATTTCAATGACAAAAAGTATTCGGGTCCGATAGTTCTGGGTGATTATGTCGAAAAGGGATCAGTTTGTAGTCATATAAACCTTGAAATCTTCCAAAAATTAGTGCAGCAAGGCATAAAGTTGATGGATCAAAACTAAACTTAATGGGGCAGCCACCCCATGAAGTGTGCAGGACTTGGTGTACTGCGTAGATATTGCACAGCTTCTGCTCAAGCTTGGAGTGCCACAGTACGAACCCAAAGATTGGAGACTTTTCATTGACAGCAGCAACCAATCACTGAAATGTGTTTTGCTACAGAACGGCAACCAGTTTGCCTCTGTACCCATCACTCACTCAACTACACTGAAGGAGAAGTATAAAGCGGTGAAGTATGTGCTGGAGAAAATTGGTTATGATCAGCATAAGTGGTTTATTTGTGTTGACCTGAAGATGTTGAACTTTTTGTCGGGACAACAGAGTGGCTTCACCAAGTACCCATGTTTTCTGTGCATGTGGGATAGTAGGGACCGTGCTTAGCATTACACGAAGAAGGACTGGCCTGTACGAGAGGAATTGGTGCCTTGCAAAGAAAGGAATATCATCAACGACCCTCTGGTGGACCGAGACAGAATACTATTCCCACCGCTGCACATCAAGCTCGGCTTAATCAAGCAGTTCACCAAGGCTCTGAACAAGGATGGTGGCTGCTTCACTTACTTGTGCCAGGCTTTTCCAGGAGTATCCATGGAGAAAAAGAAAGCTGGCATCTTTGATGGTCCTCAGATCCATCAGCTCATCAGAGATCCAGAGTTCGAAAACTCAATGAATGAAGTGAAACTGGAAGCATGGAAAGCATTTGTTCTGGTAGTGAAGAACTCTCTTGGCAACATTAAAGCCAGAAACTACGCAGAACTTGTCAACAACATGCTGACTGCTTTCAGAAACCTTGGCTGCAACATGAGAATCAAGATGCACTACCTATTTTCGAATATGGACCGGTTTCCTGAGAACCTGGGTTCAATGAGTGACAAGCAGGGGGAGAGATTCCATCAGGACATGAAAGAGATGGAGACCAGGTATCAGGGTCGCTGGGACGCAGTCATGATGGCCGACTACTGTTGGACTCTGAAGAGAGACCTCCCTGATGCTGAGCATTCCAGGAGTTCGAAGAAACGAAGTTCAAGCCCTGAAGTTTGAACAGTGGTGAAGCAATCTCATGCAATTTACGTGTACATATCTTTATCAATGCCCACCATTCAGTTTACAGTAATTGATGTTTCTAAGATTAGGTAATCAATATATGTTGTTGGAAAAACATTTGTTTTTTCTCTTAAAAATACATTTAGGGTGATATATGTGACAAAAATCAGCTGATAATACCACAAAAATGTAATCGATTTTGTCACAAGATCTATTTTTTTTTTCAAATTAACTTAACCCGTTGGCCACTTGAACCGAGTGGTCTCTGTACAAAGTCTATGGGAACTACAGAATTGAGTATTCAAAGGGTTAACACAAAAACTTGACCTGATGGAGAGAAACGGATGCCATTTCCTGATTCAGCACTACAAAAATACCCTAAATCAGTTGTAGAAATCAAGACGACATTCAAAAAGTAAAAAAATTGTTCCCCAGTGTTATAATTGTCTAAGGCGACGCGGGGGGTCCGCCATAGGTTTTGCACGCGTTTTTTTTTTTTTTTTTTTTTTTTTTTTTTTTTTTCGTGCGGCTATCTCCTCCGAAGCCGCCGGCTCCGGGCACCCGAGACCGGTGCCGTCGGCAGCGGGAGGTTCTCTTCTATTTCCCGTTCGGGTTTCGTCCGCGCTCCTCCTCCGTGTCGACGTCGAGAGCGGTACAAAAAACAAAGAGAAACAAAAGACAAACAACAACATGCAACTATCATCGTTCTTGGACGCACACACACGCACACGATGTATACGGGTTATATACAGCTCGAGCCAGGTCGCATGCTCAGGTCGCACACACAGAACTCTATACAATCTGTTTGTAGCACAGTGGACATTCTCGCTCGCCCAGCTACGGAAGCTTAAAAGTGCCAACCAGATGACGAGATAAGAAGACGAGAAGACAGGTTAAATACCGAGAAGCCGAGTTATTGCAACTCGGCAAGTCGACTTGCTTGGATCAAGAAGACAAGATGACAAGTTGTTGAAACTCGGTAAGTCGACTCGTTTGGGACAAGAAGACATGATAACGAGTTGTTGAAACTCGGAAAGTCGACTTGCTTTGGACAAGAAGTCAAGATGACAAGTTGTTGAAACTCGGCAAGTCGACTCGTTTGGGACAAGAAGTCAAGATGACAAGTTGTTGAAACTCGGCAAGTCGACTCGTTTGGGACAAGAAGTCAAGATGACAAGTTGTTGAAACTCGGCAAGTCGACTCGTTTGGGACAAGAAGTCAAGATGACAAGTTGTTGAAACTCGGCAAGTCGACTCGTTTGGGACAAGAAGTCAAGATGACAAGTTATTGAAACTCGGCAAGTCGACTCGTTTGGGACAAGAAGTCAAGATGACAAGTTATTGAAACTCGGCAAGTCGACTCGTTTGGGACAAGAAGTCCAGATGACAAGTTGTTGAAACTCGGCAAGTCGACTCGTTTGGGACAAGAAGTCAAGATGACAAGTTGTTGAAACTCGGCAAGTCGACTCGTTTGGGACAAGAAGACATGATAACGAGTTGTTGAAACTCGGAAAGTCGACTTGCTTTGGACAAGAAGTCAAGATGGCAAGTTGTTGAAACTCGGCAAGGCGACTCGTTTGGGACAAGAAGTCAAGATGACAAGTTGTTGAAACTCGGAAAGTCGACTTGCTTTGGACAAGAAGTCAAGATGACAAGTTGTTGAAACTCGGCAAGTCGACTCGTTTGGGACAAGAAGACATGATAACGAGTTGTTGAAACTCGGAAAGTCGACTTGCTTTGGACAAGAAGTCAAGATGGCAAGTTGTTGAAACTCGGCAAGGCGACTCGTTTGGGACAAGAAGTCAAGATGACAAGTTGTTGAAACTCGGAAAGTCGACTTGCTTTGGACAAGAAGTCAAGATGACAAGTTGTTGAAACTCGGCAAGTCGACTCGTTTGGGACAAGAAGTCAAGATGACAAGTTGTTGAAACTCGGCAAGTCGACTCGTTTGGGACAAGAAGACATGATAACGAGTTGTTGAAACTCGGAAAGTCGACTCGTTAGGGACAAGAAGTCAAGATGACAAGTTGTTGAAAATCGGCAAGTCCACTTGCTTGGGACAAGAAGTCAAGATGACAAGTTATTGAAACTCGGCAAGTCGACTCGTTTGGGACAAGAAGTCAAGATGACAAGTTGTTGAAACTCGGCAAGTCGACTTGTTTGTGCCAAGAAGATATGATAACGAGTTGTTGAAACTCGACAAATCGACTTGCTTGGGACAAGAAGTCAAGATGACAAGTTATTGAAACTCGGCAAGTCGACTTGTTTGGGAAACAAATACATGATAACGAGTTGTTGAAACTCAGCAAGTCGACTCATTTTGGACAAAAAGACATGAAAATGAGTTGTTGAAACTCGGGAAGTCGATTTGTTTGGAAAAAGAAAACATGATAACGAGTTGTTGAAACTCGGAATGTCGACTTGCTTGGGACAAGACGTCAAATGACAAGTTGTTGAAACTCGCCAAGTCGACTTGTTTTGGACAAGAAGACATGAAAGGGAGTTGTTGAAACTCGACAAGTCGACTTGTTTTGGAAAAGAAGACAAATTGGTTAGTTAGTGGAACAGAAAAGTCGACTTGTTGCGGACAAAAAGACAAGTCAAGTCAACGAGTGGTTGGAATTTGTTTAGGACAAGAAATCAAGGTGACAAGTTGTTTTTCGACATTTGGGGTCTAGGAACACTACCCCCTGGAAAACTAACCTCCGGATAACATGCCACTTGGATAATTATCCCTCAGGACAATTCCCCCCTAGGGCAACTACCTGTCGGACAACTAACCCCATAGGGCAATTACCCTCCAGGGCAATTACCCACTAGGACAACTACCCCCTAGGACAACTACCTCATGGACAACTATCCTCCTAGGGCAATCACCCCTCTGGACGATTCCCCCTTAGGACAACTACCCCATGGATAACCACCCCCAGGATGACTACCCTTGGATAACTTCCCCTTTAGGATAACTACCCCCAGATAACTACCCCCGCAGATATCTACCCCTTGGATAACTACCCCCGGATAACTACCACCAGAGAACTACCCCTGGACAATTCCCCCTGATTACTACCCCTGGATAACTACCCCCCCCCCCATAACTACCCATGGATAACTACCCCCGGATAATTACCCCCGGATAACTACCCCCTGGATAACTATACCCCCGGATAACTACCACCCGGAATACCCCACTCCCCCATTACTTGCCCTCCCCCCTCCCCTCAGAAAAAGAAATTCCCTGGATAAGTTTAGGGCCTTTACATCCTGGTTGAATATCGCACTCAACGTGAAAGACGTTAGCAGCTGTATCCACGTTCTCCGATATAAGACATTCATGTATTATAGTATATAATTATTATATACATCTTTAACACAATATGGAGCCTTCTTTTATGTGGCCTAAACTGAATGATGATAAATGTTCAGTTATTGGTTTTCAGAATCATATGTTAAGTAAATTCGATCATTAATGATGTTATGTTTATATCGGTCCTGTCTCTAGCACTTGTATACTTCATCAAAAACAGCCCGTAACTTATGTGTGATAGTCGATCACGAAATCTCATATCGAAGTCATATAGCTCAAGTTCAGCGGAATGTTAGATATCAGTTGGGTTATTTAAGTTTCAAATATACGATTCCTCTTTTTTGATGTTGTTGTTGTTGGATCAAAATTTGCAGCTGATATCAACGGCATAAATCCGTACGGGGGGGGGGGGGGATGATCTGCGATAGTCACCATTACCACGGTTACAAGCCAATAACCTGACCGGCGCACCCTTTTGTTTTTTGTTTTTTTGTTTGTTTTGTTTTTTTTTTGAGGGGGAGAAGCTTGGTGACCCCCCCCCCCGACACACACACACACACACTTAACAGGGAGCGAATGTCCCATTCTTTTGCATGAATTATAAAGTGGAAGGGAAGTGGCAGCAAAAAATATGTAGTCTTTTTGTTCTTGTTTTTGTTTGTTTTTGCTTGTCAATATGAAGAATTTTTTGTTGTTGTTTCTCTTGTCTTTTGATTTCCTTTCTTCTTCATTAAAAGGTAATTTTGACCCCCCCCCCCCAACCTTTGAAAAATATGGCGCGGCCCTGAATAGTGCCCAATTAAATTCAATAAACTGGTAACATTTCTTTTATGTAATAAAATTATGTACAGACCATTCCCCCCCCCCGCCTCCATTAAAGGGGGAATTTACGCCCATGGCTGTTATGCTTAATCATTCTTTGCCTTCTTCTCGGTTGGGTTTTTCGAATTCGCTATTGTGTAATATTCAAAAAAAGAAAAGAAAAGATGTCACAAAAACTTATTACATTGTAGTACATCATTCGGTTCATACCCTTTTCCCCGTATTCCTACTCTATTACTGTCATCTATAAAATGTTGAAATCCAAACTTAAAACGTATCTGTTCCCCTCACAATGAGGACCATAACTGCAATATGTAATGTTGGGAACGATTGCAATCTTTATCTGGTATCTGTGGTTGTTTGTTCCTTGTCATTTTCTTCTGTGTTTTCTTGTTTGAACATGTATGATATTTAAATTCATTTTTATTTCTTGAAACGCCATCGAAAAAAGTAGACCTGCGCCCTGTGCAAGTATAGGCACCATTATTAGTATTTATTTATGTATTTATTCATTCATTATTATTATTATCATCATTATCATTATCATTATTAATATCATCATTATTCACATAATCATCATTATCATATGTGAAGCAAGCAAGCTTTTCACGATTACATTCCTGGACAGAATGCAGAAATGGGGATCTCTGAGCGTTAGCCTTGGATGACCAGCACGACCGCAAAGTAAGCAAGCAAACAAGCAAGTAAACAAAGGGACAAGACAAAAAAAAAAAAAAGATGGTTAATGTATTATCGGCTCTGAGCGGCTCGGGAATACCGAGATCATTACAAAGAAACGAATAATTAATCACTGTGATTTCGAAGACTTCGTTGATACCCGTTATTTTTCGCTGTTCACAGAATATGAATTTTTTCCGACTGAAATAACAAACGATGTTAGAAAATTTAAATGGGAATGGTAATTTTCTTGTGTCAAATTAATTGGAGGAGAGGTGATTTTTGGGGGCCTAATTTTAGAAAAGGGCAATTTTAAATGGAAATAATGTTCTGTGTTACCTATAATGTAGTGGTTACTGCAAAATGATGCAGCAGGGCAATACTGAAATGAATGCTATGTGAGTCCGGCAGCCGAGGGGGCTAAGTACTTTTTCTCTGATATATATATATATATATATATATATATATATATATATATTCTTTGTTGATTATTCATCTTTGGGATCTCTACAATGATATTCAAGTGGGTGTGGAGCTTTCACCATTGGGCAATTTTAACTATTCAAAGTGGCGTCCAAAATGGCCGCCATGAAGCCTATACAAGAGTCAGAAAAATGTCACTAAAACACTAGTACTTCAATTAGAACACTTATCTAAACGGCCAGTAATACTAGTACAATGTCTTTAGTCGAACAGAATCTGGTTGCCATGGTAACCATCAAATAATTGGAACAAACCTCAAAAAAGTTAGCAAAGTATGCAAAATACACAAAAATGCCTGTTATTTGTGCGACGTCAACGATATATCAATTACCTGCATACCTCTTACAAAGAAAGCCTTAATGAAGTTACCATTAATCTAGCCTTAATTTATATTTATAGTTGCCATAGCAACCTAAACTTGAATTTAATTGTGAATAAATGCCGAAGGATTGAATTGCAGTATAGCAATGATGTGAAAATGTGAAATACCATATTTCAGGTCTTTACTCCACATATGCCTATATTGGTTACACAAATCCAGTACCTCTCTCTGTTATAATTATGAAGTTGATATGTCCTGGTTGCCATGGTAACTGCTCAATGTCACTTTCAAGGACAGTCCCATAACATGCATACATACACATTGCAAAAAAATTGCTTGACACTATTAAAATTAGATGGCAAGAGACTAACATCTTCGTGTAATACTTATTGGATGGATAAACCGACTGTTAGCTGGGATGTGCATGTTTTCATTTGTTTCCAAGTTGTAATACAAAAATAAAATCATACAATGTGAAATATTTTCATGGTTTTGTCAAATTATTGGAACATACATTGCAATATTACAGCCTGCATAAATTTCCTTAAAAATCGTTCATTAAGTGTTATGTGAAAACAACATTTCAAAAATGAGACTTCCTATGTGGTACAAGGTGAAGTACCAGGTAACTTTTACATTCATGACATTGACATCAATACATACATTGTTCGTACTAAACTACAGTCCTTGAGAATGAAATAATCCAGTTTGTTTCATGATTTCCTGTTAATTATCTCACTATACTTACCTGTAGTTTTTATTCATGAGTCATGCATATTAATTTAACCGAAGTTGATATTATACAAGTGTATAAGGCAAAAACACTCTGAAAAAGAAAATATGTGTTTGTTATAATTTTCTGTAAAAAACAAAAAACAAAAAACATATTATGACTTACTTTTCTTGTTTCATTTCTGTAGTACATGTAGGTTTCTAAAGTAGGTCATGTAAGTTTTTTAATATTCAGGTTCCAGTTCTGGTGAGTAGCTTATTTTTACTTTGCTTCATTATGCGAGGAACTATAGTATCGAAGACATAGGGAGGGGATGAGCAAACTTAAGGAATCTTAGATATCTTACTTGATTCTCACTCTGTTCTTCCTTACCACTCTCTCTGTTCCCTTTTCTACCGTCTCCACTAATAGTACAACTTCAACTTCCGACACATTATTATCCCCCGCTCTTCACTTTTGCCCTCCTTACTATCCCCATATGTCGCTTCTCTCTTCAATTCCCCTCTTTCTAGTCTCTTCTGCCAAGCAACGATGCGGTTAAGGGCTACGTACACATGGTGTCACCGCAAACCTTTCTCCCTCAAACTCCCTCAAAAGAAGTTCCATTGCAAAATATCATTACGCAAAACTTTACTTTTCACTGTAATACACAGAGCCGACGCAAAAAAGGAGTGAGGACTCGCCTCAACTTTTTTTTTTTTTTTTTTTGGGGGGGGGGGGGGCATAATACATAGGAATATGTGACCCTGCACCTCAAAATAAACAAAAAGTCGCCAGACATGAATTTCTAGTTAAGACCATATTCTGAAAGAGCAGACTTTAAGCTTTAAAATGATGTATAACTCAAATCAAATGGACTCTCCTAACCTATCTAAATAATCTAAATATTGGAGAGAAAGCACAAACTCAGGAAAAGTGTGAACTGAGAAAAGAGGCTCTGAAGTACAATGTCTATTCAAGCGCTTAATCTTTACCAAACCGTGCTGGCTGTGTCATGAATGGGACAAAAAACAGGAAGTAAACCGCCAGAGTAACAACAATGAAGGGATTATCAAATTAAACTGAAATTAAGCATGCCTCATTAACACATTCTGTCCATAATTAATACCAACTTTCAAAGCAGTAGCACTATCCTTTCAAAAGTTATTAGAGTTGAAAGTGAAGAGTGTGGACAAGGTTTTTCAGAAATGAAAAAGGGATTCTAAAGACACACCTAATCACACTATTCTACCAAAAATGTTCGAGATAAACTGCTAAGAAAACACACTTTCCTGTCCGTATTTTTGATACCAAATTTTAGCATAATGTAAAAGAAGACTCGCTCTTTCAGAAAATATGTAAAAGTCAAGTTCGGCTTGGTTGACCCATTTCACTTATTTTCAGTCCTCACGCAAAATCAGGGTGTGCGACGTTATGTTCGTTTTGAGGTGCACGGTCACATATATAGAGTCTTACCACCAGGATCCCCACACTTTTGTATACTTAATAGGCACAAGAAAAGTGGGATAGGCCCCTCATCTTTTTTTTTCTTGTCAGCTGATTCAGCCTATTACCCCCGGAAGTAATATCAGAAAATAATAGTTAAGCCCTCTTCCCCCTCCTTTTTCTTTTTTTTTCTTTTTTTTTTTTTGCTTGTCAGTAAAACCCAAAAGTGGCACCAGAAATACAAACTGGGCCGCCTCACTTTCACAAAACATAGCGCCAACCCCGATATGAGTGGTTCTTATATTAAGGGATGTTTAAGAATAAAGTGCAAGATGAGTGTTTGAACTTCTTAAATTTTCATATCTTTCTATGCTTGAAATTAGGATAAAACCGATTTTGTTAAGCTAAGATTTATTTCTGGCTACTGGCTACTTGTAAGCCGATTTTGTAATCTAATCTTTATGGTTTGACATCGTGGTTTAACCCTCAAACAAGTAGCACATGTCTTCTAAAGGTGGCCCAACTCATGGCTTAACTCTCCTTGCTCTGCATGAGTGTTGACATTTATTTTTCAAAAGAAAGTTCTTTTTTTTATTACGCAATTTCCTAGAAGAGTAGAAGAAATTTTCATAGCTACAAGACAGGTTTATAGTTGTTCTTCAATTTGGTAACAAACACTTGTTGTGAGCAAGAATTGATTAGGAAACATATCCAAAAATGGAAAAAGTGGTTCAACTCTCCTGCATCTCCTCTACTTGATATCATAGGATTTTCTTTAATGTATATAATTTTATGATGCTTCAAGACATCGTAGGCAGTTATCTCTTCAGATGATACTCTCATGGTAACATGTATAACACCAAGAAAAAGGCAAATTCGGAAGACAACGATGTAGTCAGTTTCTTTTACAGATTGATAAGCTTCCTATATATATATATATATATATATATATATATATATATATATATATTACAGGTTACTTATACATTTTGAAACATCCCAGGACTATACATTCGTATGTAAAATATCATGTCTGCAACCAGCCAAAGAGCAAGTATCCATGGCAACCTTCTACTCAGGTCCTTTAGGTAGAATAGTTTCTACGAATTTCTGCCAAACATTTTGGTCAACATGTCCCTCACCACACACACAAACCCGATTCCATATCATTTGGTATTTATATTGTGCATTTTAGGGATTTTAAGCTAATTCAATGTTTACCGTGACAACTGTCCTGCAACAAAAAATGTCAAAAATATATTGTTCAAGTTATTGGACCTTTGGACAAATGCTCCAATCCAAACGTTGATATAGTAGCATATAAAACACATGATTACATACATTTTCCTATATTGAAGGCTGTGTGGCGGCCATGTTGGACGCCATTTTGAATAATCAAAATTGCCCAAGGGTGAGAGCTCCACAACCACCTGAATACCTTTGAAAAGACCCAAAAGATGAATAATCATCAGAGAAAAAAAAAAAAACTGTATCAGAGAAAAAGTACTTCGGCCAAAAAAAAAAAAAAAAAAAAGTGGCTTTAGGCTGCCGGACTACTAAATACGGTTTAAACAGAAAATAGCATCGACATTCTCCTAGACACATCTGGAGGCGGTGATAAGAATTTTCAAAATAGATGCAGTAATGTACTCATTATTTTATGAAATAAAGGTAAAATATGTGGGCCCATAAGTAGACATATTCATCGGGTACTCCATGACATTTCATCCCTGCCTGCCTCTGAGTAGTTGTCGTGGGCCGTGGGTTCGGGGGATGCCCGATGGGGAATTGTTTTGGTGAATTGGCCTGGAGGGTAAGAAGTTTGATATCCAGAGGTAATAGTTGTAGGCTATCAGGATTGGTGGGAAAGCCTTAGAGGGAGTAATCAACCGGGTGATATTTATCTGGTGGGTAATTGCCCTGCGAAAATTGTCCTGGTGGTATTTATCCGGGGACGGGGGATGTTTTCGGGGGAGGGGGTGAGTTGCAGGGGCGTCACCAGCGTTTTTTTTTTCAAGGGGGTGCGTTTTGACAGTAAATGTAAACTGTGAGATTTTTTTTTTTATTTGATTTATTGGATCCTGTGTCATCAGGTACATTTACACATGCTCTATATATGTACATACATGTGATTGTATACATACACGAATCTTTCGCTATGAAGGACTATACGGGGGTACATTATGTGACGGTGTGAGATCCTCGACGATGATCAATTTCGCTCCTTCAGTGCGGAGGGTGTGGGAGGGGGATACCCCCTCCCACGGTGGTAACTTTTTGTAAAAACAAGAGTGTAGAGCATAGTGAAAATGAAAATACTATGAAGGACTATTACGGGGATACATTATGTGACGATGTGAGATCCTCGGCAAGGGAGCGAAGCAACCAAGCGGGAGAGGGTGTAGGAGGGGGATACCCCTTCCACGGAAGGACTTTTTGTAAAAAGAAAAAAAAGGAGAATTGCATAACAATTAAATGCGAGCGAGCGGAGCGAGCGAGCTTGAAAATTTTGATATTTTACAATCCCAAACTGCGGTTTGTAGCTATATTTTGTCGCTTTGGAAATGAAGGGGGGGGGGGGGAGGGCGCACCGGGCGCAACTGCTGGCAATTACTGGCATCAGCACGAGGATAATGGCATAACGATTAAATGCGAGCAAGCGGAGCGAGAGAGCTTGAAAATTTTGACAAATTTACAGTCCAAAAACTTTCGTTTGTACCTATATTTCTTCGCTTTGAAAATTAAGGGGCGCGCACAGTGCGCAGCTGCTGGCAATTACTGGCAGTAACATCAGGAGAATGGCATAACAATTAAATGCGAGCGAGCAGAACGAGTGAGCTTGAAAATTTTGACACAGTCAAAAAACTGCCGTTTGTATCAATATTTTTTCGCTTTCGAAACTAAGGGGGGCGCACCGGGTGCAACTGCTGGCAATTACTGGCAGCAACGTCAGGAGAACGGCACAACGATTAAATGCAAGCGAGAGAAGCGAGCGAGCTCGAAAATGTTGGCATTTCACAGTTTAAAAAAAAAATGCCGTTTTTAGCTACGCATCTTTTCGCTTTGAAAATTAAGAGGGGGCACCGGGCACAATCGCTGGCAATTACTGGCAGTGACATCAGGAGAATGGCAAGGCGATTAAATGCGAGCGAGCTTGAAAATGTTGACATTTTACAGTCAAAAAAATTACCGTTTGTAGCTATATTTTGTTCGCTTTGAAAATTAAGCAGGGCGCACCGGGCGCAACTGCAGGCAATTACTGGCAGCAACATCAAGAGAATAGGATAACGATTAAACGCGAGCTAGCGGAGCGAGCGACCTTGAAAAATGTGACAATTTACTGTCAAAAAAACTTCCCTTTCTTCGCTTTGGAAATTAAGGGGGCGCACAGGGCGCAACTGCTGGCAATTAATGGCAGCAACATCAGGAGAATGGCATAACGATTATATCGTCTGTATCACTTCAGTCAATCAATTTTCCTTACAACGTTTCTGATACCCCAAGGTTCCACAATTATGTTTTCTCAATTTACTTTGTTTTGATTATGCAACCTTATTCTATGTTACCAAAGGAAGTGAAATGTTTATATTCTTTTCGAAAAATGAAATAAAGTTTGAATTGAATTGAATTGATTAAAATGCGAGCGAGTTTGAAAATTTTGACATTTTACAGTCTAAAAACTGCCGTTTGTAGCTATCCTGTTCGCTTTAGAAATTAAGGGGGCGCACCGGGTGCAACTGCTGGCAA
Organism: Diadema setosum; assembly: GCF_964275005.1. Taxonomy (NCBI): domain Eukaryota; kingdom Metazoa; phylum Echinodermata; class Echinoidea; order Diadematoida; family Diadematidae; genus Diadema; species Diadema setosum. The sequence continues at coordinate 21,130,315 of NC_092706.1, forward strand.
TTTAATACTGGCAGCAACATCACGAGAATGGCAGAGCGATTAAATATGAGCAAGCGGAGCGAGTGAGAGTGAAAATTCTGACATTTTACAGTCCAAAAACTGCCGTTTTTAGCTATAAATATGTTGTTTTCGCTTTGGAAATTAAGGGGGGGGGGGGCGGTGCGCCACTGGTAGTCAAGGATGTCGGTTTATTGTTCATGATTGGGGGAGGTATGACCAGCGAGGGGGCGTCGAAGTGACCAAGCAGGGGAAGGATGTCCAAAATCTGCACTTTAGAGCATCCCCTAATGTATTGTTTGTGTTTGTGTGTGTTGGGAAAGTTGGGAAATAGCCCGTCAAGTCTTATTTTTGGCAATACAAGGCATTTTAATATAGACTATAGTATGTAAAGCAACAATCAGTGATCTATCTTTGATATAACGAAGTGTAAGGTACAGAGATGTAATTCTACATCACATTGCGCAACATTACAGCGACTCTTTGCCGTTCGGATGTTCTGAGTACACTGCTCCATCCTGCCTATCATTCAGAATGCCAACCAGGAATCACGATGAATCACAATATTTTGTCGGCTCCGGGATTTTTGAACAATGTTTCACACTATTGATGCCTCTTTAATTATGGTTAAAAGAAATCTTAGAGAAAAAAAAAATAATTTCTTGCTCACCCTTTCATGTCAATTTCAAAAGCAGTTTACTAACCCTTGAATTACCATTTTGATATATTTTTTTTTTTTTACCAGCCGATGGGGGGGGGGGGGTGCCCCCCCACCCCACCCCAGTTACGCCACTGATTGGAGACCTATAACGGGGGAGGGGGTGGGCGGGGTATCTTCCTCCCATGCGATGGAGCTTTTGCTTTTTCTGAATTGATAATCCGTTGCACAATGAATGAAATATTACGTATACAGTACGGTCGATAGACAGTAAACACTGTATGTATAATGCATCAGTGCTGCCAGATCCGGGGTGCCATTGTTTTTGTTTTTGTTTTGTTTTTTGTTTTTTTTTGTTTTGTTTTTTTTTCCCCTGGTGCAAAATAAAAATAAGAATTGAATAAGAAAAAAAAAAACAATTATTTAGCGTCCGGCGTTGAGGTCGCTCGCAGACTGAAGCATTTTTTGTAATAAACAATATTTTTTTTTTTTAGGTTATGAAGGGGGTGCGTTCGCACCCAGCGCATACCCCCCCCCCCCCCCCCCCCGGTGACGCCCATGAGTTGCCCTATCGGGAATAGCCCTGGAGGTAAGTTGTTCGGGGCTAGCCCTGCGATTGCCCTGGAGGGTAACTGCGCTGGGAAAGTGGAAGATTGCAGTGGTAAATCCCTATAGGGTATCTATCGGGTAGTAGTTGTTATACCAGGGGTACTAATGCAGGAAGTACTGAGTAGTTATCCCGATTGTAGTGCAACATTCGTCATTTGTCGGTGTTAGACACTGTGTTGTCACGGAAACAGTATTTTAAGGAGAAAAAAATACCAGTGTTTTGCTCCATTGGTCAGGTTTATGCATTGAGATTTTGGTGAGGAAATCATTTCTAAATAAACTGAACATAAATCGTCCATCGTAGGGCAATGTGTTGCCGTTGGGTGGTACTATAATGACGAGTTTTTTTTTTTTTCTGAAAGAACATAAATCCAATTACCAGTTTTGCTGGATGAGCTAACACCATCGGGTCAGGGTGGGGCATCGGAAATATTCAGTGATTGTTTAAGTTGTATTTGTCTTTGAATTCACTGCTTTTTTGTTGTTGTTGTTGTGATGATGTTTTATTTGATAGTGCTATCTGGGGGTAGTCATCTGTGGGATAGTTATCCAAGAGTAGTTATCCCCGGGGTAATTATTCGGGGGTATAATCCGGGGGTAGTTATCCAGATCCAAGGGGTAGTAATTATGGGGTAGTTTTCCAGGAGGTAGTGTTCCTAGACCCCAAATGTCGATAAACAACTTGTCACCTTGATTTCTTGTCCTAAACAAATTCCAACCACTCGTTGACTTGTCTTTTTGTCCGGAACAAGTCGACTTTTCTGTTCCACTAACTAACCAATTTGTTTTCTTTTCCAAAACAAGTCGACTTGTCGTGTTTTGACAACCCGGCATTTTGTCTTCTCGTCCAAAACAAGTCGACTTGCCGAGTTTCAACAACTTGTCATTTGACGTCTTGTCCCAAGCAAGTCGACATTCCGAGTTTCAACAACTCGTTATCATGTCTTCTTTTCCCAAACAAGTCGACTTCCCGAGTTTCAACAACTCATTTTCATGTCTTTTTGTCCACAACGAGTCGACTTGCTGAGTTTCAACAACTCGTTATCATGTCTTTGTGTCCCAAACAAGTCGACTTGCCGAGTTTCAATAACTTGTCATCTTGACTTCTTGTCCCAAGCAAGTCGATTTGTCGAGTTTCAACAACTCGTTATCATATCTTCTTGGCACAAACAAGTCGACTTGCCGAGTTTCAACAACTTGTCATCTTGACTTCTTGTCCCTAACGAGTCGACTTGCCGAGTTTCAACAACTTGTCATCTTGACTTCTTGTCCCTAGCGAGTCGACTTGCCGAGTTTCAACAACTTGTCATTTGACGTCTTGTCCCAAGCAAGTCGACATTCGGAGTTTCAACAACTCGTTATCATGTCTTCTTTTCCCAAACAAGTCGACTTCCCGAGTTTCAACAACTCATTTTCATGTCTTTTTGTCCACAACGAGTCGACTTGCTGAGTTTCAACAACTCGTTATCATGTCTTTGTGTCCCAAACAAGTCGACTTGCCGAGTTTCAATAACTTGTCATCTTGACTTCTTGTCCCAAGCAAGTCGATTTGTCGAGTTTCAACAACTCGTTATCATATCTTCTTGGCACAAACAAGTCGACTTGCCGAGTTTCAACAACTTGTCATCTTGACTTCTTGTCCCTAACGAGTCGACTTGCCGAGTTTCAACAACTTGTCATCTTGACTTCTTGTCCCTAGCGAGTCGACTTGCCGAGTTTCAACAACTTGTCATCTTGACTTCTTGTCCCAAGCAAGTCGACTTGCCGAGTTTCAACAACTTGTCATCTTGACTTCTTGTCCCAAGCAAGTCGACTTGCCGAGTTTCAACAACTTGTCATCTGGACTTCTTGTCCAAAGCAAGTCGACTTTCGGAGTTTCAACAACTCGTTATCATGTCCTCTTGTCCCAAACGAGTCGACTTGCCGAGTTCCAACAACTTGTCATCTTGACTTCTTGTCCAAAGCAAGTCGACTTGCCGAGTTTCAACAACTCGTTATCATGTCTTCTTGTCCAAAACGAGTCGACTTGCCGAGTTTCAATTACTTGTCATCTTGACTTCTTGTCCCGAGCAAGTCGACTTGCTGAGTTTCAACAACTTGTCATCTTGACTTCTTGTCCCAAGCAAGTCGACTTTCCGAGTTTCAACAACTCGTTATCATGTCTTCTTGTTCCAAACGAGTCGACTTGCCGAGTTTCAACAACTTGTCATCTTGACTTCTTGTCCCAAACGAGTCGACTTGCCGAGTTTCAACAACTTGTCATCTTGACTTCTTGTCCCAAGCAAGTCGACTTTCCGAGTTTCAACAACTCGTTATCATGTCTTCTTGTTCCAAACGAGTCGACTTGCCGAGTTTCAACAACTTGTCATCTTGACTTCTTGTCCCAAACGAGTCGACTTGCCGAGTTTCAACAACTTGTCATCTTGACTTCTTGTCCCAAACGAGTCGACTTGCCGAGTTTCAACAACTTGCCATCTTGACTTCTTGTCCAAAGCAAGTCGACTTTCCGAGTTTCAACAACTCGTTATCATGTCTTCTTGTCCCAAACGAGTCGACTTGCCGAGTTTCAACAACTTGTCATCTTGACTTCTTGTCCCAAACGAGTCGACTTGCCGAGTTTCAACAACTTGCCATCTTGACTTCTTGTCCAAAGCAAGTCGACTTTCCGAGTTTCAGCAACTCGTTATCATGTCTTCTTGTCCCAAACGAGTCGACTTGCCGAGTTTCAACAACTTGTCATCTTGACTTCTTGTCCCAAACGAGTCGACTTGCCGAGTTTCAACAACTTGTCATCTTGACTTCTTGTCCCAAACGAGTCGACTTGCCGAGTTTCAACAACTTGTCATCTTGACTTCTTGTCCCAAACGAGTCGACTTGCCGAGTTTCAACAACTTGTCATCTTGACTTCTTGTCCCAAACGAGTCGACTTGCCGAGTTTGAACAACTTGTCATCTTGACTTCTTGTCCCAAACGAGTCGACTTGCCGAGTTTCAACAACTTGTCATCTTGACTTCTTGTCCAAAGCAAGTCGACTTTCCGAGTTTCAACAACTCGTTATCATGTCTTCTTGTCCCAAACGAGTCGACTTACCGAGTTTCAACAACTTGTCATCTTGTCTTCTTGATCCAAGCAAGTCGACTTGCCGAGTTGCAATAACTCGGCTTCTCGGTATTTAACCTGTCTTCTCGTCTTCTTATCTCGTCATCTGGTTGGCACTTTTAAGCTTCCGTACCCAGCTGACTGTTCGCGAAGACATATTACACACACTATGAGTACGGGTAATATATCGCGGAGAGTGGTGACGTGGTGTGTATGCATTGAACCTGTCGCTGTGTTGCATTGCATATCATGATGCGTTCTCGGTACACGGGAAGCTACGAATGCCGCATTTTATTTCACGAAACTGCAGGATCCTCTGCAGCTCAGCTATGTCATTTAGTTTACTCTCAAGTCGGGTATCATTGTACTCAGACTGTTTAGCAGTGATCTCGACGGCTAAATAGCCACTTAAATTTTTTCCTTGCCGATCGTGCCCTTCCATATCAGATTACAGGCCTGCGCCTGTGTATGTATTGACGATGGTTACACGAAACACCGTCTCCGTGCGGGCTCTCTTATGGTCATACAAAGGCATTTACGTACAGTTCGCCATTGGCGTGCTCAAATGAAAACAACGAATGCTGTTATTTTATTTTATTTTGCACAATTACAGGATACTATGCAGCTCAGGTACGTCATTTAGTTTGCATTCAAGTCAGGTATCATTGTACTCAGACTGTTCACTAGGACGGCTAAATATCCACTTCAATTTTGTCCTTGCCGATCGTACCATTCCATATCAGAGTACACGCGCCGCTGTTCATTCGTTTACTGCATGGCTGCTGTAAACATGAATATTCATGAGACGAGCGGACGCGGGGGAAACCCTCGCTTTGATGACCGCCTATTTTTGAAGTTACAGGTGAACATCAAATGGGTGATTCTATAATGCATCAAACCAAGTTTTGGTGATAAAAATAAAAAAGAGGGAGCAAATGACGACAAAAATATTCTTCTTTCTCCCATAACGTGGGAAAAGAAATATTAAAGAAAAGATACGAGGCCCTGAGACCCATGGATTCCCACGGATGCCTACTTATTAAAGCTATAATGACTATCATCTCCCCTCCCAAAATAATTTTATTAAATGATGATATAATAATAGTATTCATAATGATAACAATAATGATAATGTACAGTCTGAAGCAGATAAACGGGTGAGGATTATGTAAACATATTGTCGTTGTGTGAGATTTTTTTTTTTAATGATGTGTTAAAAAATAAATGTTATTCATGACATACGCCATTTTTTAGCTTTTTCATGAAGAGAAAAGATGTGTACGTGCGTTGGGGCCAGAAAGGGCTCATGTAATTTTTTTTTTTTCCAACGGGCGTCGAGACTGAGGGTAAATGGCATGGGAAGGGGAGATATGCAGGGCAAAATGTCAATGGCACGCCCTTCCCCCGTGCTTCGACGGAAAGAATCTTTGGGCAAGGAAGACAACCCTCGAATTTCCACGGGTGCTGCTAAGTTTATATGTGATAACAGCAAGCGGGGTTATTTTAAAGTCCCATTCCATGGACCGGCTCCTCAGCTCATGTGTTAGGAGGGGATGGCCATGGGTAGAAGAGGGTGCAAAAGAAGGAAGGAGAAAATAATAAAGTTCTTTCTTTCTGACTACTAAAAACGCGGCGAAAAATAATATGAATAAATATACACGGATGCCTACTTATTAAACCTATAATGACTATATCATCTCCCCTACCAAAATGATATTATTAAATGAAGATACAATAATAGTATTCATAAAATAATGATAATAATGATAATGTACAGTCTGAAGCAGATAAGCGGGCGAGGATTTTATGTAAACACATTGTCGTTGTGTGGGTTGTGTTTTTTTTTTATGACGTACGTGGTAAAATGAATATTATTCATGACATACGCCACTTTTCAGCTTTTTCATGAAGAGAAAAGATGTGTGTGCATTGGGGACAGATAGGGCTCATGTATTTTTTTTTTCAACGGGCGTCGAGACTGAGGGCGAATGGCATGGGGAAGGGGGAGATATGCAGGGCAAAATGTCAATGGCACCCCCTTCCCCCGTGCTTCGACGGGAAGAATCTTTGGGCAAAGAAGACAATCCTCGAATTTTCACGGGTGCTGCTAAGTTGATCTGTGATAACAGCAAGCGGGGTTATTTTAAAGTCCCATTCCATGGACCGGCTCCTCAGCTCAGGTGTTAGGAGGGGATGACCATGGGTATATAGAAGAGAAGAGGGTGCAAAAGAAGAAAGGAGAAAATAGTAAAGTTCTTCCTTTTTGACTACTAAAAACGCGGCGAATAATATGAATAAATTCAAAAAAATATGAGGCCCTCAGACCCGTGGATTTCCACGGGTGCTGCTAGTCTTCTATATATATATAATACGCGAAGTTGTTGTTGTTGTCGCGGCCTTATGTATTTCCTGTTTTATTCCGGCGTTGCTGGATTGTCTATCTCCTCCCGAGCCGTCGGCTCCGGGCAGCTGCGACCGGTGCCGTCGGCCGCGGGAGAGTATCCTGCATCGAATGGCGCGGGTTTCGTCCCCGCTCCGCCTCCGTGTCGACGTCGAGGACGAAAAAGAAAAATTAATTAGATAGATGCATAATGCATTTTTGTGCGTGACGTCAGAGCCGAGCGTTTTAATATTCACCGATCCTGCGCTGGACTCCTGCTTTCTCGATCGTCCATCTTTTAGCTTGCAGAGACAATGGGGATACTAAAGTCAAAAAGATGATGGCGTGCAGCGAAATCTCTGTCATATTCCGACGAACACGCACGCACGAACACAATGTACTCTCGGGTATGGTATGCCGGTGTGTGGCCTGCGCCTGTGTATGTATTGACGATGGTTACACGAAACACTATCTGCGTGCGCGTGATATGGACACTCATTATGGTATATCAATACACGGCGCGGTCATTGTTAATACAAGGGCATTTACGTACAGCGACGTTCGCCATTGGCGTGCCCAAATGAAAACAACGAATGCTGTTATTGTATTTTGCACTACTGCAGGATACTATGCAGCTCAGGTACGTCATTTAGTTTACTCTCAAGTCGGGTATCATTGTACTCAGACTGTTCAGGACGGCTAAATATCCACTTAAATTTTGTCCTTGCCGATCGTACCCTTCCATATCAGAGTACACGCGCCGCCGTTCATTCGTTTACTATGGCTGCTGTAAACATGAATATTCATAAGACGAGCGGACGCGGGGGAAACCCTCGCTTTGCTGACCGCCAATTTTTGAAGTTACAAGTGGACATCAAATGTGTGGTTCTATGGTGCATCAAACCAAGTTTTGGTGATAAAAATAAAAAAGAGGGAGCAAATGACGACAAAAATATTCTTCTTTCTCCCATTACGTGGGAAAAGAAATATTAAAGAAAAAATACGAGGCCCTGAGACCCATGGATTCCCACGGGTGCCTACTTATTAAACCTAATTAATGACTATGATCTCCCCCTCCCCAAATATAACAATGATGAATATAATGATAATATAATAATAATAATAATAATAATAATAATAATAATAATAATTATAATAATAATAATAAAAATAATGATAATAATAATATTAATACTACTAATTGTGATAGTTATAATACTAATAACAACAATAATGATGATAGCGTACAGTCTGAAGCAGAAGGAGGACATTAATGATTATGATAATAATGATAATAAAAATGTACAGTCTGAAGCAGATAAACGGGTGGTTCTATGATCCATCAAACCAAGGTTTGGTGATAAAAACAAAAAGAAGAGAGCAAACGAAGACGAAAATATTTAATTTCTCTCAGCACAATAGTAACAAAAACACTAGGGGTCTATTATGAAGTAGTCCTACCCAGCACAAGATTACGTATGTTAGTGCAGTGAAGCAGTTTTTGACAGTTTGCGCAGGACTGTCTTCAGAAAATAATGCTTTTTATCAAGAGCAGAAAAATGGGGGAAACAGATTTTTACAATTCTTAACATTTCCGCCTCCCTTGGTTGATCATCCCTATATTATGACTCTACTCTCTCCTCTCCCCTTAATAATAATAATGTTAGTAATAATAATAATGATAATAACAATAATACACTGAAATAATGATAATAATACAATAGGCCAATGCAAATGAATGGGGAGGGAGGCTATGATCCATAACTTAAGAGTGGGCGGAAGAGACACAAACAGGTACTGGATTGTTTTGATGTTTAAAATGAAATAGCAATGATAATGAAGCTATTTGAAACGTCTATCAGTCGTAGAGAAACCTTGACATGATGGAAAAAAAAAAAGATATTCACTATCCTTGACCGATTAACTTTTTTCCTTAATTCCCTTGATTCATCCCCATGTCAATGAATAATATAAAATAATAATAAAACCGAATGACTATGATCTCCCCTCCCACAAAATAACAATAACAATAATAATGATAATAATGATAATGTTATTTATTATGATAATAAAAACAATGAACTGTATCAATGAGATAAACGGGTGGTTCTAGATCCATCAAACCAAGTTTTGATTATGAAAACAGAAATGAAGGAGCAAATGAAGACGAAAATATTCTTTGTGTATTTCTTCTCTCATAACGTGATTGAAGAAATATTAAAGGAAAAATACGAAGCCCTGAGACCCGTGGATTCCCACGGGTGCCTAATACTTATAAAACCTAATGACTATGATCCCCCACCCCAAATTACAATTATAATTATAATAGCAATATAACAATAGGGGCCTAATGAGAATAATAATATGATAATATTGATGATGTATAGTCTGAAGCAGATAAACGGATCGTTCTATGATCTATCAAATCAAGTTTTGGTGATTAAAAACAAAAAGGAGGGAGCAATTGAAGACGATCAAAAATATTATATTTTTCTTTCATAACGTGGGAAAAGAAATAGGAATGAAAAAAAAAATGCTAGGCCTTGAGACCAGCCGTGGATTCCCTCTGGTGCCTGCATGGATGCAAGAGCAGGGGGTATATTTGATATCAAAGTCATCTCCCCATTCCGACGGGAAGAATCTGTGGGCAGAACTTCCGGAGAATCTCATAAGCGTTTTTGGTAATTTTTCCCTGAATGTTTGTTTTTGGGTTTTGTTTTGTTTTTTGTTTGTTTGTTTGTTTTTTTTGTTTGTTTTGTTTTTTTGTTCTCCGGGGGTGGATATGTGTGTAGTGGGGGGGGGGGGGTGGTGGTCATGGGTAGAAGAGATCGAGCACAAGTAACGAAAGAATGAGAAAAAAAATCTTTTTATTTCATCAATAAAAATTTAATGGGCAAAACCGTATCTATGAGAAAAAAAAAATAAAACCCGTCAGACCCGTGGATTTCCACGGGTGCTGCTAGTCTATATATATAATACGCGAGGTTGTTGTTGTTGTCGCGGCCTTATGTATTTCCTGTTTTATTCCGGCGTTGCTGGATTGTCTATCTCCTCCCGAGCCGTCGGCTCCGGGCAGCTGCGACCGGTGCCGTCGGCCGCGGAAGAGTATCCTGCATCGAATGGCGCGGGTTTCGTCCCCGCTCCGCCTCCGTGTCGACGTCGAGGACGAAAAAGAAAAATTAATTAGATAGATGCATAATGCATTTTTGTGCGTGACGAAAGAGCCGAGCGTTTTAATATTCACCGATCCTGCGCTGGACTCCTGATTTCTTAATCGTCCATCTTTTAGCTTGCAGAGACCGGTAGGGATACTAAAGATGATGGGGTGCAGCGAAATCTCTGATATCTTCCGGCGGACACGCACACACGCACACAATATACAGTACTCTTGGGTGGGTCGGCATGCCAGTGTGTGGCCTGCGTCTATGCGTGTATTGACGATGGTTACACGATCGTACGAAACACTATCTGCGTGCGCGTGATATGGACTCTCATATGGTATAATACATAATACACGGCGCTGTCGTACAAGGGCATTTACGTACAGCGACGTTCGCCATTGGCGTGCCCAAATGAAAACAACGAATGCTGTTATTCTATTGTATTTTGCACAACTGCAGGATACTATGCAGCTCAGGTACGTCATTTAGTTTACTCTCAAGTCGGGTATCATTGTACTCAGACTGTTCAGGACGGCTAAAATATCCACTTAAATTTTGTCCTTGCCGATCGTACCCTTCCATATCAGAGTACACGCGCCGCTGTTCATTCATTTGCTGCATGGCTGCTGTAAACATGAATATTCATAAGACGAGCGGACGTAGAGGAAACCCTCTCTTTGCTGACCGCCAATTTTCGAAGTTACAAGTGGACATCAAATGTGTGGTTCTATGGTGCATCAAACCAAGTTTTGGTGATAAAAATAAAAAAAAAAAGAGGGAGCAAATGACGACAAAAATATTCTTCTTTCTCCCATAACGTGGGAACAGAAATATTAAAGAAAAAATACGAGGCCCTGAGACCCATGGATTCCCACGGGTGCTTGCTTATTAAACCTAATGACTATGATCTCCCCCTCCCCAAATATAACAATGATAAATGATAATATAATATAATAATAATAATAATGATAATAATAGTGATAGTTATAATACTAATAATAACAATAATGATAACAATAATGACAATAAAAATGGACAGTCTGAAGCAGGTATGAACGGGTGGTTCTATGATCCATTAAACCAAGGTTTGGTGATAAAAACAAAAAGAAGAGAGCAAACGAAGACGAAAATATCTTATTTCTCTCAGCACAATAATAACAAAAACACTAGGGCCCGAATTCACGAAGGTGGTACAAATGAAACCACGGTTTAAACCATGGACAAAAACCATGGAGCGCCAAGTGTCGCATGGAATATTTCGTTACGAAATCAGTCATTTCGTCGATGAAATGATTATTTTGTAACGGAATGACAACATTTTGTAGCTAAATGAACATTTCGTCCACGAAATGATGATTTTGTTAACGAAACGGTCATTTTGCTTTGACTATAACAGGGGCCTAATAAGAATAATAATATGATAATAATAATGATGATGTTTAGTCTGAAGCAGATAAACGGATGGTTCTATGATATATCAAACCAAGTTTTGGTGATTAAAAACAAAAAGGAGGGAGCAATATTACATTTTTCTCTCATAAACTGGGAAAAGAAATAGGAATGAAAAAAAAAAATGCTAGGCCTTGAGACCAGCCGTGGAATCCCTCGGGTGCCCGCATGGATGCAAGAGCAGGGGGTATAGTTAATATCAAAGTCATAGTGTCAATAGTATCTCCCCATTCCGACGGGAAGAATCTGTAGGCAGAACTTCCGGAGAATCTCATAAGCGTTTTTGGTAATTTTTCCCTGAATGTTTGTTCTTGGGTTTTTTTTGTTTTTTTTTTGTTGTTGTTTTTTTTTTTGCTATGCGGGGGTGGAAATGACTGTGTGTGTGTGTGTGTGGGGGGGGGGTGGTGGTCATGGGTAGAAGTCCTAGAGATCGAGCACAAGTAACGAAAGAATGAGAAAAATTTTCTTTTTATTTCATCAATAAAAATGTGCAAAATCGTATCTACGAGAAAAAAATAAAACCCCTCAGACCCGTGGATTTCCACGGGTGCTGCTAGTCTATATTTTTATAATCGCGTAAGGATCGCCCCCATGCCTTCCCGTGCTTTATTTTGTGCGGCAATCTCCTCCGAAGCCGCCAGTATCCGGCCCCCCCGAGACCGGTGGCGTCGGCAGCGGGAGGGTCTCTTCTACTTCCCGTTCGGGTTTCGTCCGCCCTCCTCCTCCGTGTCGACGTCGAGATCGGTACAAAAAACAAAGAAAAACAAAAGACAAACAACAACATGCCGCGTTTGTGCGCTGGACTCCCGCTTCAGTGGCGAAAGCTCTATCATTGTTCTTGACGGTCACACACACACGCACAAGATGTATACGGGTTATATACAGCTCGCGGCAGCTCGCAGACTCAGGTCGCACACACAGAACTCTATACAATCTGCTGTGGTAGCACAAGTGGGCATTCTCGCTCGCCCAGCTGATCGTTCGCGGAGACATGATACACGCACTATGGGTACCGGGTACGGGCAATATATCGCAGAGAAATATGTGTATGCATTGAGCCTGTCGCTGTGTTGTATTGCATATCATGATGCCTTCTCGCGGTACACGGGAAGCTACGAATGCCGTATTTTATTTCCAAAACTGCAGGATCCTCTGCATCTCAGCTACGTCATTCAGTTTACTCTCAAGTCGGGTATCATTGTACTCAGACCGTTTACTGCAGTGATGTCGACGGCTAGATATCCCCTTAAATTCTGTCCTTGCCGATCGTGCCTTTCCACATCAGATTGCAGGCTTGCGCCTGTGTATGTATTGACGATGGTTACACGATGGTTACACGAAAACGATATGGGCTCTCATATATTATGGTAATACAAAAGTCGATGTGTTTTGCTCAGTCCCGAGAAGATCGACTTATGCGAGTTTAACTGTACACGGCTCGGTCATACAAGGGCATTTACGGACAGTTCGCCATTGGCGTACCCAAATGAAAACAGCGAATGCTGTTATTTTATTGTATTTTGCACAACTACAGGATACTATGCAGCTCAGGTACGTCATTTAGTTTGCTCTCACGTCGGGTATCATTGTAGACGGACTGTTTAGGACGGCTAAATATCCACTTAAATTTTTATCCTTGCCGATCGTGCCCTTCCATTTCAGATTACACGCGCCGCGGTCCATTCGTTTATTGCATAGCTGCTGTAAATATGAATATTCATAAGACACTTGCGGACGTAGGGGAAAACCTCGCTTTGCCGACCGCCTATTTTTGAAGTTACAAGTGGAAATTAACTCTTTATGTGCCACGTTCGCACGTCCGACTCAGTCGACGGCGTGCCACCTTCGCATATTCTGCTCAACAAACAAAGCCGCCAAAACCGATCGATAAATCGCTAATCACTGCTAATCCCGCTGCACATTGAAAGCGTTTCTCGTGCTTTTGTTCCTCTCTTATACGGCTTGCATTATAGTTATGTGGTAATTGACTACCAAGCGGAGTTCCCAACTAGATTTGCTCGTACATTCTAAGTTTCTGTCAAGGTTTAATGTGCAAAAGTCATGCCTTTACATTAATGTAGCAACTGGTCAGTCAAAAGAAACATTGAAAATAGATTCGTCATACAATTTATATCGAAACAAAGCTTGGAATTCCTCTTTAACTCTGCCTACTATTATGCCCATCTTAACAGAAATTTGTAGAAGTTATACAAATTGGAAAAACAGAATTCTTTCTCAAAGCATGACTACCTTCGTGTCTCAGAATAAGGTGGTTTCCACCATGGCACATAAAAAGTTAAATGGGTGGTTCTATATTCCGTCAAAACAAGTTTTGGTGATAAAAAATAAAAAAGAGGGAGCAAATGAAGACAAACATATTCTTCTTTTTCCCATAACGTCGGAAAAGAAATGTTAAAGAAAAAATACGAGGCCCTGAGACCCATGGATACCCACTTATTAAACCTATAATGACTGTATCATCTCCCCTCCCAAAATGATACATATTTTTCATATAATAATGATAATGTACAGTCTGAAGCAGATAAACGGGCGAGGGTATGTAAACATATTGTCGTTGTGTGGGGTTTTTTATGACGTGGTAAAATGAATATTATTCATGACATACGCCACCTTTCAGCTTTTTCATGAAGAGAAAAGATGTGTGATGAAGAGAAAAGATGTGTGCGTTGGGGCCAGATAGGGCTCATGTATTTTTTTTTCAACGGGCGTCGAGACTGAGGGCGAATGGCATGGGGAAGGGGGAGATATGCAGGGCAAAATGTCAATGGCAATTATAATTGAAATAATTACGATTAGAACTGATAGTATACCATTGTATTTGGGCCAACATCGGCCAAACAATGCTGGAAGGGGTATGTTACGGTACTTTTTAGTAAAGTGCACATTTTGATAAATTACCAAAATGTGCAATATACCAAGATGTGCCGTAACTATGGCACACTGCGGCACATTTTGGTAACTGCACATTTAGGTAAAAGAAATTTGTTACCAAAATGTGCCGATAGTGCACCTATACCTGACGGGATCAACTGTTATCAAATAAGCAGTTAAAAGTGGATTTGCCCGCATATTTTGGACAATCTGCACATTTTGGTAAGTGAACTAAAAATCCATGGATGGGTTTGAGACCTGATATGGTCAAGGAGTTAAGGTGATATGGTTTTGCAGTAAAGACAGGCAAAACACTTTTTTTTTAGCTCACATTGCGATCGCTTTTCGTTTTAGGGGCCCCTTGTGCCCCTAGATGGAGGCGTGAAAGTTTGAGGGGTGGGGGCCAGGGAGGAAAACAAATTTTCATCTTCTTCTTTAGAACCAGTGCGCGAATTTCAATCAAACTTGGTGGGGATCATCCTTAGGGGTTGGGTAATAAGGTTGTTCCTGTTGGGCATATGGCCCACATGGGGAGTCCTCCCCCCCCCCCTCCTCCCTCTCCCCCTCCCCCTCCACCCCCCCCCCCCCGGAAATAGGCAGAAATTTGTGCTCCAGGCCAAAAAGCATTACGCGCAAGATATGTTGTACGTGGATATCTTTACAGCTGAAGAATATAATTTGTTTATGGGAATACCTAGGGTATCCCCCTTGGAACCGGGGGTGGGGGTAGGGACAAGGGGGAAAACACATTTTCATCTTTCATTCATTCATTTATTTTTTCATCTCCAACATAACTTGTAAATACATTTTTTTTTTCTCACATGAAACATAAGTACACATATGCGTCAACAGCTACAAAAGATGAAATGTGATGTTTATGGATAAACGAAAACAAAAAGCACAAAACATTTTGAAGTTTAGAAAATACAGGAGATGGGGAGGAATGCTGAAGTACCAGTGGGCAGATTTCAGACTATCAAACTTGGTGAGGATCATTCTTAGGGGGTAGGGTCCCAAAGTTGTTAGTATTAAGTGTGGGTCAAGCGCATTGGTATATAGGAGATTTAGCATTCCAGGAGTAAGAATTCAACTAAGGTGATCAATAATTGTTCCAGGCAGGACTAGTGTTCAGTGCTAGTTATTCTTGTGAAGGGGGGGGGGGGGCATTTTTCTGCCATAGATATGTCAATCTTTTGAGTCCCTGTGCTGGCATGGAACTTTCATAATACTGGGGTCATGGGTGGCGATACAGTTTTGATTTGTTTTTCTGATGATTGTGGAGGAGTAGAAAATTACCAAAATGTGCCGTCAATGTCCTGCACATTTTCATGAATTTACCAAAATGTGCAATTCACCAAAATGTGTCGTAACATGTCACGGCACATTTTGGTAAATGAACATTTTGGTAATTTACCAAAATGTGCCGTAACAGGGGTGTGTCGCAATCAGAGTGGCTCCTGTTCGGAAGCAGACAAAGCGGTCGACAAGTACTTGAAAAGACTCGTGGACTGAAGTACTTCTGCAGTATTGTGATCGTACTCACTCTTGAACCTCCGCAACTTCGAGTGATATGCACAGGTTGATATTCTTCTTCCACAGTTAGTGTTATGGCGCGTGCCTTATATCACCTCATTTTCGGATTTACTAACTCTATCCGTATCACATTCATGTTTTCATAGTTTGTCGACATTCATGACATACTCTATGCCTAATGATGTTTGCGAGATGAACTGTAACCGCGACTGATTCTAATGTTTATAACTAACTTCGTAAGATACCCAATTTTAGTTGTTTGCCTATTTTGATATAGGTCTTATATGATAATAGGACTAGCACAAAGGTCAGGTATTAGTATTAGTTTTAGTCACACGAAGTAATGATAAAGAAACATGTAATTGTAATTGTGATGATTATTATATGTCATGTGTATTCTCTCACTAAGACAACCAGAATTGTAATCAGAAAACGAAAGGAAAAACAGCCACAAAAAAAGAAAACGTTAGTGGTTGCGTTAATTTTGAAAAAAAAAAAACAACTATCGGCGTCTAAAGAAATAGAGGGAATTTGTTTGTTTGTTTATTTGGGTGGGTGGCAATTTAAATTTTAAATCTATACTGCAACTTATTTGGACTATGAAATTATTATTCTTGTCCTGAAATCATGTTTCTTGTTTTGGAGAGAGTGTGTAGGCCTATATGACAGCGCAGTTTTGAACACCCAAGTCTATAAGATCAATAACAAAATTAATATTAAAAGAGACAGCCGAAGTGTGCAATATGTATTTTCGGACCTGAAATTCAGCGATGTGGTGCACACTTTTGGTGAGATATTTAGAATTTTTTCCTATCAAAAGACTAAAGAAATGAATATTCAGGAGAATGAACATGGCTAAATCATGGAATTTCATCACTTGTTGTTCTGCGTGTGCATCATTATTGTGTACATGATTATAATAAATCTGTAGAGTGGAGGGAAGGGAGAGGGTGTTGGAGGAGGATACCCCTCGCACAAAACGGACAATTATCTTCTGTAACCAGTTAATGAAAATGTACTTTCTAAACTCCACCAAAGAGGATAATGTTTTGCCGGCGTTCCTTTGTTTGTAAAATAACTCAAAAGTTATGAACAAATTTAGATGAATTCTTAATTGAATTTTGATAGTGATCTGGACCACCGGCTTGATCCGAGAATGTTTTCGTTTTGTTTTTAAGGATTTTTGTTATTATTATTGGGCAATATAATATGACCATTTTCAACATATATATCAAATGGATCTATAAGTCCACAATATCTTCCCATACTAAACCAGCAAGAACATCAATGTTTTGATGGTCAAAGAATCTAGTAATGCAGATGATATGAATGTAGGACTATGACATATTTTGGGAATCACAATATGGGTAGAAATGAGCTGCTTGGTGGAGGTTTCCTGTCTTTGAGCACTTTTCTAACTTTTTTTTCAATTGATAATAATAGCTTAAGCATTATTTTGTTATTAAAGTTTAAACCAGCTTAATGCATGGAATCTTATTATGAATACTTTGTATAAATTAGTGATATATGTTGTGAAGAGTTTGAAGTTGATTTGTGAGAAAAAAGGATTTGAAAAAAACATTAAAAACGTACACCACTTCGTAATCAAATATCATAAACAAAATTCAACTTTGAATAGAATAACAACCGTGGTGAGTATAACATGTTGACATTTGCCATATATATCGCGGGGTATGTGCAACATATCAAGCCTATTCACGCTTTCTACGCACAAACCATTTTCCGATCAAGTACATATACATAATAAGGATACTGAGCTTGTGTTCTTTGTGTACTAATGCTATTTGTTTTCCCCATGTTGTTGTCCTTTTTTCTTTTTCATAATCTCACTTTGTTTCGTCAATGTTTTCATAATTTTGTATCAACACTTTTGCATGATTTTAATTTGCTTACATGTAATTTACAACGTATATGCAATTTCATATCTATAATTGAATCGGAAATAAAGATTAAACTGAATAACAGATTCGATCATTTTTACCAACGGAGGGATATAAAACAAATGTAACATGTACTGTTTCGAGCCAGTACTGGTAAGGTTATTGATTTTACCTCTGTAGAAGTAGCACTATGCTCTTCGCGGTTACGCCCTGAGAAAACTAATCTAATTCCTGCCTTCTCGGAATCAATTATTTCAAGTAGAACATCTCACAGCGTGGTATATTTTGCCCGCAATTCACTTATAATTATGTTTATGTATTATTGCAAGTTTAATGTGTGTTAATAATGTATGAGAGAGTGACAAAGAAAGTAAAATTTGGGTAATGTACAATAATACTTTTTTTTAAACAAACATACATACATACATACATAACTGCATTGATTGGAGGACGATTGATGTCGAAATTTCTAACCGATAGAGTTAAGGGGAGAGTGTGGTTCAGAGTTTGTGTGTTTGGGGGTGGGGGGGTGGGGGGGGGGGGCTCGGTAGTCCACCTCTAAACTCCAACCCACAATCTACGTGTATACATGTATGTGGAATTGCATTATATGGCATTTTAACATAATCTCAACAAAAATCAAACTTAGATGAATAAATAAAGGGTTTGTTTGCAAAAACCGATAAGTCCATTTTTGAAGATTTTGAAATACGATCTCTGTCATAAAGTACAAAATAGTACCTTTTAAATGATATATTGGTCACTACATATAAAGGTATATTTTTGAAAAAAGTTAAAAGTTAAATGTTCGTATTATTCTCTTTATTCTTCTTGACCTTTAATCGCAAATATCTCCATTTGACAAATATGGACTTATCGGTTTTTGCAAACAAACTCTTGAAATGTTGTCATCATTTTGTGTGTAGGTGTTCGTCTCCAAGATCTAAGAATGAAAACGTTGATTTTCATAGCGAGGTAACGGAACTAGCAAGCTATGAAATTTAGCACTCTCTCCTCACATAAAGGCCATTAAGCACCCACAAAGTATTGTAATTATTATACAAGAGAAAAATGCGGGAAAGGAATGGGGAGATTGACATTTTCTCAGCTCATGGCCGCCCTTGTCTGTTCATCATAAAGTTTTATGTTGCAGAGCGGCATTACTAAACAAAATGTGAACTAATTTTCAAAATGCGAAATAGCGTTAAAGAGGAATTCAGAGAATCGATCGATCCAACCCAAGACCGATCCCAACTCTGGGATTGATACCATCCTGGGAACGACTCTTGTGACGCGTTTCATCAAATCGATCTTTGGGTGGGAACGATAATTAATTGAGTTCGACTGATTTAATCATAGTGAACGAGGCTGTGATCGATAGTGAGAGCTAAAGGAGAGAAACATGGCAATGACAACCAAGCAGAAGGTACGGTAAAGAAACATCGAAATTAATATTTCGTGGTCAAATTTCATTTTCAGTACACAAATTTCATCTTAGAATGACATGTTCATTTTTATTTCCATGGCTGATGCCATTCCAAGTCTGTTCTTGGCAGTCATAAGGAAGCACTGCCCAACGATTTCTTTACTCTGTTCGTATTGAACATGTTAATCGCAACAATCGTGATTTGCTTAGTCCCACGTGTGTAATTACGCACACGTATGTCAGTCTACATCTACCACTGATACGGTAATCCACATCTAGCTCCATCCTTGTTTTATTCATGCTTGTAGACTCACGACTGTAGACCTAGAATATACTAACTGTTAGATTAGTTACAACTTGTCACTGATAAGATTTCGATTAAGTGAGCTTCAAATAACTTGTGAAATGTCAGCAATATCGCAGACGCCGCTAGCTAGGCGATCGCGTAGCTGTCTAGCTATAGAAAATTCAAATTTGAATTGAGGCTCCTCCGGACAGACGTCAGCTTTTTCTGCCTAGAAACTCTAGACCCTCTACCTAACATTGTTAGACCTCTAACCTGTTACTCTTCATCACAATCACAATTGAGTCTCTCTTGTCTAGACCTAGACTCTGTAATACTCAATTCGAGTGCAGTCTACACTTGACTACAGTGCAGTAGATTACATTATAGGCCTAGCCTAGACTAGGCCTAGGGCTAGATCTAACGTTACTACTACTTACTAGTAGGCATACTACTACTACTAGTTAGCTAACGTCAGCATCATTAGAAATCTAACGTTAGTCAGTAACACATAGATCTAACATTAGATTAGTCGAGAACTAGTATGGCAACGTAGCATGCTGATTCTATTATAGACCTCTAGGATATATCTTTGTCTGATTTTGTTTTGGGTGCTAAGTACTCGGTATCCATGGTTGCATGTTTACTAGACTTAGAGCTCTATACGGATGTTATCTCAAGTTCCACTACTGTTTTGTTGGAACAAGCCGTCCATACTTCGACTATAACACTGTCATAAATTTGACAACCGGGTATGTGGAAAGACCTATTTCCATGCTTTTACGTGTGGTCATATTTTTTCGTTGAACTGCTGTGCATTTTTGTTGGGGGGGGGGTACAACAAATTGTACCAGACTACACCAAAGTTAATTCATATTACACCATAGCCTATTTCAATATATGCATCCCTCGATGTGTAGGTTACTTCAGGTAAGATAGCGTAGGCAGCAGCGCAGCGTATGCTGCGGAGAGCGAGGTTATTGCAGTAACCATGTGCAAGTCAATGTCAATATCAACAATTTCCTTTACCGAGTTGGTTCCAACTTACGTGAATGATTGGAAAAAACTGGTAGTATTTCCTGCCATTTTCATACAATATGGTATTACAGTAAAATCAAAATATCTCTACCTGGGTATGAAAGTACAATGCACAAATGCAAGTCGCAGAGACTCCAACTCTCCCGTTTTCGACGGGAGATCTCCCGCCGAAAACCCATTTTTACAAAATCTCCCGTTCTCCCGCTTGAGATTTAATTTCTCCCGCCCTGGCTCTGTGTCTCCCGTTGGAAAGGATTTCTTACTTATTGCTATCGTATGTTGAACAAAAATAAGCCTTGGATAGCACCAGAGAGCATCTAGAACCCTAGGAACTACGCGCTTCGCACGCATCAACTTAGAGTCTCCCGTTTGCTAGGGGTTTCGGGCGGGAGAATCTCCAGATCAGAAGGTGCTTGGGGTTGGAGTCTCTGAAGTCGGTGACACTTCCTTTTCCCGCTAGGTTGAGTAATGACAGACAAATTTGAGAAAAGAACTAGAGCTTGAGATATTTTACTTGTCATAGCATGTTTCTACAGACTTGTATAGTTAAACTTTGTAATCTGCTTTATTCTGTTATCAGCAGGGACTGGCTCTGAATGTGATGCACTCTTCTACACAGTGGACAAGAGGACTGTGCAAACCTTATGAGAGAGGTGAATTCCTGACCAGGCTTTGAGCTCATTGATTGACTGGAAAGGTGTAAGTTTCATTTCTTAAAATTTTCTGAAAGCTCATTATTCAAAAGGTTTTTCAATGTATTATCTATACCCAGTTTTAGAACGCAATCATACGATTGTGGGAGGGAAAAAATCATTTAATGGGGATTTGGTGGTAGTGGTATTTCTAATCACAATACCTATGTACATTTTTATCGTAATTATGACACTATGTACTTTGAATGCTTATTTTCCTGATACCAAGTGTGAAATTTCTTTGAATTCATATTTTTTCTAGCGTCTTGAATCTGCCTCCCTCAGAGAAATATAAATTCTTCTCTTTCTTCTTCTCTGTAAAGGATCGTCAGATACTTTTAGTTGGTATTATGTAATCCAGCATTGGCAAATCAAGATCAATAAAACGGTATGAGATATGCCATGAATCCAAAATCATGAATGTACAGAAAGCTCTTTTAAAACCAAAGTTGTAAGTCAAATAATGGCCAATGCAAGTGTCGGTATGGAGACCAAAAAATGCAAGTAGTGTAATATTTAACTTTAAAGTTTTCACCATTGCCCATCATTTTTTTTTTTATTAAGTCCTGAGAGATTTGACTTCATTAATTGGCAGAGTGACATCTATTTGCAATATGACTTTGTCTTAAATTAAGCTAGATATCAAAATGAAAAATAGCATTACTCGGGCTAGTGATGTAATGTGATCTGTAGCTTCCATGTAATACAGACCTATGCTACCCCCACATGCCATGTCTTCGCAAAATTTCGCAAAATAATCTTTTGCTTTTAAATGTGACCATCTTTAAGAGTCCATCAAGTTATGGTATGAGTCATTACAGAATTAATGTCATAAGGAAAAAAAATCTTAACAGTAACAAAACCATTTTGTGGTTCAAGACGTCTTCAATGTTTCTCTTTTTATTTTATATGCTTTGTTTTACCTCAGGAAGGGACAGTTGCTGAGTTTTATTGGTCATGTGTCGTCAACATGGAACATCTATAGTCACAGCCTTCGTCCTTTCTATTGGAGGATATGAAACCCTATTCATTCTTATATGCAGCCGTGGAGAACAGCTAGGGGACTGTCTTGTCCAAGCATTGTAGCTACAGATGATCTTGTCTTCAAGTAGAGCTTTCAAATCTGTCCAACTGAACCCTTATCTTTTCCAGCAACTTTGTGAATGACGTGTGATACATTCTGGGACCTGGGCGCCTTTGAATGTTTCTACACATAAATGGCGCTATGCTGTTTCCTCATCATCATGGTCATCTGTGTTCTAGATCTTGGCTTCTAGCCACATTACATGGCAGAGTCGCCATTTTCTTTGAAGAGGGATTTGTGTATAAACTAGGGGGATCTGCAACTGCGGCATCATTCTGTCCTGCAACTTATGAATAAGCCGAGCCAACAGTAATGTAACAATTTATTCATCATCTCCAATCTCCACATAACAAGTCCACACAAACACGACAACAGTTGATTCAGAGGTGATAAGGGAATAAAAGGTTACTTTTGATTTTGATCTCCCTGTGTAACAACAATGCTATTCTTTCAAAAGTCATTTAGCAAGAAAGTTTAGGCATTATTGTCTAAATAATTATTTCACTCTAAATTTGTTAATAGTGTCTTGAATATGCATTTGTACAAAGTGGGTGTGGCCTGTTCTGCCCATAGTGGAGGTCAAGATGGCTCGAAGCTGGGACCATGCCGTCTGAGTCGAGGGAAGAATAAAGTTTTCATTACTTTTAAGTTTGATTAGTGGTGGTGATTTGTTTGGTGTCAGAATGTGTGACATGTTGCCCCACCAGGATTTCCCTCATTCCATAATACTGTAATAGGAAATACAAGAGTATGCTGTAAGCAGATTCCTGGAAACTTATACCTTTGGCTGGTGAATACTTTTACTTTGAAACCTCACTCTGTAATTTTTGACACGACATTGAATTTTATCTCATTGTGAACGTTTGTGAGCTTATATTTTTTTTTGTAATCAATTAGTGTCATATTACTAAGATAACCATCATATCATATGCATAATAAATAGCCACTTTGTTATGTATTTGTTTTATCTGACTAGATTCAAATAGAAACCATCTAAGGCAATGAGTAAGCCATTTTAGTCATAGTCCAAGCTTGTTTCTTCATTTTTTTCTTTGTCTATGTAATTGTGTGTCAAAGTCGTTATAAAATCTGTAGTCTCTTCCATCCCCCTCTAAAATCCCAGTATATCATAGTTCCTCTTTCTTGCTCAATTTCTCTTGAACCTATTTTTCTTATTGCTCTCTTCTTGCACTGCTATGATTCTCTCATTTTCATTCTCCCTGGTGTGCATGATATGCTACCTTTCTCTCCTTTCCATTCTCCTTGTTATGCATATATTCTACTTCACTCTTGACCTTTAACAATGAAAAAAAAATTGTCTTGTGTTGGAGGCTTAAAAGAGGGAATGTCGGAATGGAGTTGTCTCATGTTGTAATGTGTACGTTTCTACCATGGATTTGATTTGAATTTGAATATTTTTTTCAGTTGTAAGAGAAGAGAAAAGCTACTCTATGTACAAGAAAGATGCATACTAGTATTAAAAGTTTCATTGGTGTTGATTTTCATATCTTATTCATTCATGACTTCAATTACCATTGTTTCTTCTATGTGATTTTAACACACCCAGATGTGAATGATTTGCCCTTCACGTGTGAACGTGATGTAGTGGTGTTGAAACCCAAGTACAGGCTTTCAGATAATGAAGAGTGTGTATTCAGTGCATTTTTTTTTTTTATTCCGGTAGTATTTTGAAATTGCACAATTAAATTCCATCAAATGTGAATATTTTTGTAACAGTTGACTTATTCAGAAGTGTCTCGAGAGCTGTAGTTGATTGATGTTGTTTTATCGAGTGCTATAGTTGATGGTTTTGTTGGCGCACAGTGAATTTTGTGTATCTATGTAAATAAATCATGGTTACATGTATACATATGGTTACATGTATACATATGCTTACATGTATACATGTAACCATATGGTATATAGCGCACAGGTCATGGCGCTTTAAAGATGAAAAGATAGATATACACATACATTGTACATGTATGTTCAAACATGTCAACAAAGATGAAAATGGCAAACAAAAACAAACATATGTATACCAAATAAAGAATACAATATTGTTCCAAATATTAATGACAGCAGTTACAGTCCTCGGTGTGAGTGGAACAGATACGTTATATATGTGACCGTGCACCTCAAAACGAACATAAAGTCGCACACACTGATTTTGCGTGAGGACTGAAAATAAGTGAAATGGGTCAACCTAGCCGATCTTGACTTTTTCATATTTTCTGAAAGAGTGGGTCTTGTTTTACATTATGCTAAAATTTGGTATCATAAAACGGGCAGGAAAGTGTGTTTTTTAGCAGTTTATCTCAAATATTTTTGGTAGAATAGTGTGATTAGGTGTGTCTTTAGAATCCTTTTTTCATTTCTGAAAAACCTTGTCCATTCTCTTCACTTGCAACTCTAGTAACTTTTGAAAGGATAATGCTACTGCTTTGAAAGTTGGCATTAATTATGGACAGAATGTGTTAATGAGGCATGCTCAATTTCAGTTTAATCTGATAATCACTTCATTGTTGTTGCTCTGGTGGTTTACTTCCTGTTTTTACCCCATTCATCGCACAGCCAGCACGGTTTGGTAAAGATTAAGCGCTTGAATAGACACTGTACTTCAGAGCCTCTTTTCTCAGTTCACACTTTTCCTGAGTTTGTGCTTTCTTTCTAATATTTAGATAGGTTAGGAGAGTCCATTTGATTTGAGTTATACATCATTTTAAAGCTTAAAGTCTGCTCTTTCAGAATATGGTCTTAACTAAAAATTCATGTCTGGCGAATTTTTGTTTGTTTTGAGGTGCAGGGTCACATATATACACACATACATACATAATACATATATATAACGTATCTGTTCCACTCACACTGAGGACTGTAATTGCTGTCATTAATATTTGGAACAATATTGTATTCTTTATTTGGTATATATGTTTGTTTTTTGTTTGCCATTTTCACCTATACGCCACCTTGGGCATTGAACACACATGATGCAGTTATATATACACGTAACTGCATCATGTCTGTTAAATGTCCAATGTAGCGTATAGGTGAAACTTCCAGAAAATTCTGTACTAGTATGCGGTTCAACATAATTAAATTGATAATTTCACCCTGTGAATGGTCTTTATTATTATACTGGACAATATATATGTACTTAGCCTTGGCGTATAGTATACTACATAATGGCATTTTCCTCACCCTCTTCCTCTTTATTTTCTGTCTTTTCCTTCTTTCAGACCAAACAATGTCAAAATAGATACTAGTTCATTGAATATAATGTTGTATGAAAATAGAATAACAGAGGCTCAGAATGTTAAATTTTTAGGTGTCATAGTTGATGAACATTTGAGTTGGAAATATCACATCAATGATATATCTTGTAAAATATCTAAAGTTATTGGTGTTTTAAATAGGATGAAAAGTTTTTTACCACTGCGCATTTTAGTGAATTTATATAATACTATGATATTACCACATATTTCATATTGTATTTGTGCATGGGGGAAATGTGCAATGTATTTATTGAATAGAGTATATATTTTGCAAAAGCGTGCAATCCGTGTTATAACGAATTCAGCTTTTTTAACATCTACTGATTTTCTTTTTAAGAAGTTGAATATGCTCAAAGTAAATGATGTCTATTTGACTCAAGTAGCCAGTTTTATGTATAAACACTCTAAAGGTTATTTACCTCAAATTTTCAGCTCTTACTTTGCATTTAATAGACCTATAAATTTTTATGAAACCCGAAATTCGTGCAATATGTACGTTCCATATTACCGATATAAGATATCAAGAAGTAGTATAAGATTTTTAGGTCCAAAATTGTGGAACAGTTTAAACATTGATTTAGAACAAAGTCCATCTCTTGCATCATTCAGAAGAAAATATAAGTTACAGCTTATTTCAAATTACTGTATAGATGTGTAGTCCTATCTGGCTTAGTGCTACATGATGTCCCGTTTTGTAGACTGTTTTTGTTTTGTAATCTGTGTCTTATTTTGTCCTCTGTAAGTGCATTTAGTACTTGTAATTGTTTTATGTGCTTGTTGTTAATTATTCTGTAATGCTTTAATTGATAACTGTTAATTATGATATCATTATTTTAGATGACTCTCTTTTTTTTTTTTTTTGTCTATGGGGTTCGGCCTCGAAAGGTCAATGGCCTATTGCTGTTCCCCTCCACACTCGCCACATATCCCGAGTCACAAACTCTGATTTTTATACATGTGCATTATTTTGTAATTGATTGTTTTTTCTGTGTGTTCATTTTTGTTATGCTCACATGAAATCACATTGATTTCATTTTTCTTTTTATGAGATGTGGAAAATAAACTTGAAACTGAAAACTTGAAACTTCTTCAGTCCCTTCATTCGTACTTTTTTGCTCTTCTCTCTTTTCGCTCATGTAACATACGAGCACATGACAAATTGTATCACTTCATTGCCATTATGACGCTTCTGTGTGAGGTCATCGCTATTATGACGTAACAATCATAAGCGCGCAACTCGGCGAGTGTAATGGATCTTTCCCAACTTGGGTCAGATCTGAATCAATCCTAACTTTGGGTTCAATTCCCAGCTCCGAATCGTTCCCAAATTGCTTAGTGAAACAGTTCCTAACTTTTTGGGAATGATCAATCCCAAAACTGCCCCTGGGATCAATTGAATTGAACTTAGGATTGATCCCAGAGCTTAGTGAAACAGGCCCCAGGAACCACAATGGAGAGTCAAGAGTAGAATTACATAACTTACTGGTGACTTGTTCATCTGTTCGATGATACATTAAAAAGATTGCATTAACAACTTTCACTAGAGTGTAGTAATTTGCATATCAATGCAAGTGAGATCGCCAGAGCGTGCGGCTGGTCGCTCGTCATTGGTCAGTTTCTCAACCGTTGCGAAGGTCTGAATGTCGTGAAAATTGCACTTATGTTTACCAATATTTTGCTTGTTTATAGACATACGATATGTCCAATCATCACAAACTGTACACATTTGGCAACTTTGATGTATGTAGTCCCACAAAATACAATTCCTTTGTAACATAAGCATCGTATTGTTGGTGAAATTCTAAGTTTAAAAATGCGTTTTCATTTCACTCTTCCAGCCCGAGTGTACGCGGGACACGTCCTAAACGGGTTAAAGTTTAAAACATTAACCACTCCTCGTGAATGAATAATAGATTAGATTGACGCTGTCCAATAACTATACATGGGTGTATACTAAAACTTAATATCTGTATGTTAATATCACACCTTCTGGAAACTCCAATATTGTTAATACTCACATGATCTATAGCAATGTATGGTAAGATTAAATCCTGTTGCAGGTTCGCTGTCATCCGTTACAAATTTGATATCAATGAAGTGTCCCAGCGAGAGGAATGATGGGGCATCTTCGTCATAACCTTTGTAGGTGACGCGGTTTTCAGTATGTAGCAGGTCTGTTATTCTGACGTTGTCTGATGCCTCACCCATCTTGATATCGTTGAACACCACGGAAATCCTTTCTTCGCTCACTGATGTTACTCGCCATTCCATCTTTAGGTCATTTTGGTAGTAACTCGGGTATCCCGGAGACATAAGATTCACGGGATGTTCACATTCCAGGGTAATCTCTGCAACGGGATAGATTATAATGATATGGTTATATATATGTATACAGTATATAGTGAGATGTGAGAAAGGAAGGAGAAAATTGGTGAGTAGCTTTGACATCATTATTCCTCTCACTGTTCCTTTTTTCGGAAGAGTGCAAGAGTTGAAAAATTGGTCTCCTCTGGGAAT
This sequence comes from Diadema setosum, assembly GCF_964275005.1. Lineage (NCBI taxonomy): Eukaryota > Metazoa > Echinodermata > Echinoidea > Diadematoida > Diadematidae > Diadema > Diadema setosum. Next base: position 21,158,309 of record NC_092706.1, read on the forward strand.
CGAACCCGGGTCTTTGGCATGGAACGCCTTAAACCGCTCGGCCACGGAGACGTCATAACGGTTCAGGCAGACCCAGGCTGATTAACCGACGGACCAACCTTTGATTTGATTTGGTCTGATTTGATTTGATTGATTTCCGCATTCAATCAAATACAAATTGAATACAAATTTCAAAAGCACAAAGACAAAGAATAGCAACAGCTTGAAATGAGTGGGGCCTCAATAAAAAACTATCCAACAACACAACTCTCTTGGAGGAAATTAAAGGGACATTCCAGACGATTTTTCATAATTTCACATCATGTAGTACATAAATCGACAAGTCCATGCATAGGTTTGTGTGGTTTTTTGAGCAGAGAAACAATACTTTAAAAATCTTAAACAAATCAAACTGAACAAGGATGATGACATAGGAGGTTCACATATTTCAGAAATGTATAGCAGTGTTCATTACAATACCACTTGCTTGCAAGTTCACCTGTGGTATAATCTATGCATGCCTTCTTCTTTTGTTCTGCTTCCTTGAGTCCAAACTCATGCATTCTTATGGTGACTCTGCCATGTCATCATCCTTGTTCCTTGCAATTTGTTCTAAATTTTGAAAACATTCTTATTCTTCATCCCAACTATCATAAAATCTGAAACTCTGTCCTCAGTATAACTAATTTATAGTTGTTCAAATGTAAAAATCTGAAAATGATCCGAAGGTCTCCTTTAAGTGATCAGGCAGGTGCAGTGCAGTTGCAGGTGTGGGTGCAAGATGCAGTTGAAGAGAGAAAATAGAGATTGGATAAACATAACTATCATTCATCATAAGTATTTGTTATCTTAACATAATGAGTGGGGAGAATATGATTGTATCAAAAATACCGCTTTAGTGAAGCTTTCAAAGAATAAAATATAGTTGATCAAATCTTAATATTGTACGGGGGATTATTCCAAACGTCCGGACCCAAATGTCTGATAGATTAATGTGACACTGATAATTTAGGATTCAAAAGAAGGAAATTTTTACATATACGAGTAGGGTACGAATGGACAGAAGTATTAAACCTAAACATGTTATTGAGAGATGATGAAAGTTGGTCATGAATATATTCAAACATAATTACTGCTACTTGAATGATATTCAAGTCAGAAACCTTCAATGTTTTAAAGAAACAGTATGAGCTAGGAAATGAGATCCAGTACAAATACAATAACTTTCAACCCTTTATGAAGAAAATGAGAGAAAATGACTGTATCAAATACCGCTTTAGTGAAGCTTTCAAAGAATAAATACTTGATCAAGTCTTTATATTGTCCGTGAGATTATTCCAAATGTCCGGACCCGAATGTTGGATACATAATGTTGGATACATTTTTTTTGGTCACTGATAATTTGGCATTCAAAAGATTGAAATTTGTACAGAAACGAGAAGGGTACGAATAGACAGAAGTATTAAACTTAAACATGTTATTAAAAGATGATGAAAGTTGATTATATTCAAACATAATAATTGCTAATTGAATAATATTCAAGTTAGAAACCTTTAAAGTTTTAAGTTCATGAAATAAAGAATCAGTTGAGAGCTAGGAAATGCGATCCAGTACAAATAGAAATAATCATTTTCAACCCTTTATGCGCATGTTCCTTTTTGGGAAGGAGAGTTTTGAATAACGACCAGCCGCGTGCCTCAGCTGTATCTTCTAATGAGATTCACGTACCAGTGAATTGGGATAATGTATTTGCAACAGAAATCACCACTACAACAGCTTGTTGGCTTCTCCTGAATTAATTCACATATTGTGAGATACGAGAAAGGTTGGAGAAAATTGGGGCGTAGCTCTGACATCATTATTCCTCTCACTGTTCCTCCTTTTCGTAAAAGTGCAAGAGTTGAGTGGTCTCCGTCGGGGAATCGAACCCAGGCTTTTGGCATGAAGCACCAACGCCTTAAACCGCCCGGCCTCGGAGAAGTTATAACAGTTCAGGCAGACCCAAGCTCGATTGGTCCGTCGGGTAATCGAGCTTGGGTCTGCCTGAACCAATGCTAGTCACTAACCTGTCTCAGAAGCCGACGTAAGAACACACAGTAAAACAGCCAATATAAGAAGATGTATGCCAACACACAGGGCGAAACTCTGCGTCACCATCTTGCCGACTGAACAAGAACTGAGCAAACAAACGAGCGAGAAGGTAAAAAACTGAACAAACAAACGAGAGAGCCACTAGTCACTAGGTGCAGGCGGAGAAATAATTTTTCTCACATAAGTTCCGGACCCCAAGTCTACATGATATGAATATTCATGACTTACGTCTTCGGAATAAGAGCACGCATGCGCGAGGAAAATCTGTAATTTCGTGCCTGTCTAGTAAGTAGTAAGTAAGGCAGTGAACTTGGGCGCTATCTTCCCTACGGCGCTATCTACACGCGAAGAGCATTCATACGTCATTGAAAAACTGACTGTGTGCCATTCCCACTAGGCAGGAGGGTTGATGCGTGTACACTCATGCAAATGTGCACTTAGTTACCTCAATACAGCACTAGTTTATGTGAATTTTATGAAAACTGTGAATAAATCATGAAAAAAAAAAACATTATGCTTTTGGGTATTTTATTCATAAATCCTCTTCATTTCAACCCATTTGTAATCACATCTTACCCACTTGCAAATCGACGAGTCCATAACGTCCTCGAGCCCCCGAGATAGCTCTGGGACATTCCATTCAATGACGGGGTTTTTATTTTGCAACGTTATCAAATAACTCTCATGTAAGCAAGTTCTTGCTATGGCTAATCTATTTCATAATGTATCATAATCTATCTATGCTTAGATAACCTAATTCAAATTTGCAGAGCATAGAAAAGGATTTGTTTTACAATTGTGATACTTTCAACTACTCATTTATCCTGTGCTAAAATCCGCATGTCTGCTCCGCACGTGTTGTCGTAGTCCAGATTCTGGACGTTTTTTTTTATCATTACGCATCCACATCAGTGCGCCGCTCAATAGCTTATCGCGCTATCCCCTGTAACCGCTCGCGATTTTTTTTTCCGTAACCCTAACGCGTCGAAATTGCCAATTGTGGCACTTGAGCAAAGACTATCAGTGTACTACATGTAGTTGGTTGCGATACTTGTGTTGCTTTCTTGTATACAGTACCATGGTCGTCTGCTAACCACAGAATCAGATTAGAATGTGAGAATGGCACACCGCCTTGTGAACTGTCATAACAACGGCTTTGTGTGTGTGTGTGTGTGTGTGTGTGTGTGCGTGTTTCCACTTCGCCATGGGCATCGCGTTCTGCTTTGCCGTCTGCTTACACTACTGGTATTCCTGTGGTTTTGTTCGCCGTCTGCTGACACTTTTCCTTAGTCTCGCAAGAAATATCATTTATAAAGCGCTTATTACAATGTTTCTAATCGCTGAGTGTCTCGATGAAAACATTAGAAAAGAGAAATTCAGTCATGGAGTACAAATTGTTGTTAAGACGCAAACTCGAAGCTTTCATCAATATCTTGCAAAAGTAAATTGGATATCTAAGCTTGGAATGAATTATGATATCAGTATTATATAGGCCTAGGCGTACAACTGCAGCAATTGCTATTGTTAACATTGATCATGTTTATTAAGCCACACAGAATCAGATTCAAAGTGGGCATTAGGTCTAATTGGGTAACATGAATACACTACTTGGTTAATTTGGGTTTATACTTCTCCAACCTCACGATGATTGTGCTTTAAAAAAAAAAATGATTCAGAAAGGCGTAGGAGGCTCCTTTTTAGTTCAGGTTCATGTAGATCAAGATATAATTATGATTAAATTCTCATGCACTAACATCCAAGATGAAGATGGGGAGGGAAGAGAAGCTGGGGGAGAGTAATCATCCCTTTCGATCGATAAAATCTCTATATTAATATATTAATTCAATCAGCTTTATAAAGGCATTTTGAAACAGCGTTTATAAAGCAAACAGCAACTCATTTTCATTCTAATATCACGTACGGTTTGAATTGATCTATCAATATAGATATATAGGTCTATATTTTTTGATGTTCACTTTATCATTGCCAAACCTATAGTTCTCCTCATCAAGTGCCTCGTTACCTCTACCAAAACGACCATCAGTGAAGGAAACCCAAACCCAAAGAGAAATGTGGATTGAGTGAAAGCAGCAACATTAGTAAAACACATCAGTGCCAGTTAAAGGAAAATCGCACATATTGTAAAAGATGCAAAAGTTATGCATTTTTAACGTTTTGATGTTGGTACAACTGGATAAGGGGATACTATAAAAACTGCTTTCAGAAAGTAGGGGGAATGATTACTGCCTTTAACATAACTTATGTCAGTATCAATTAAGTTGATGGAATGTGTAATTTTCATGAAAAATGATTTCTTTGTGGAATTCTCTTCATGTTTTCTTTACATTGTTGTCCACACATGACGTCATGGACTCTAGTAGTCTCCTTATCCAGTGATTACAACACCAAAACTATAAAAATGAATAATTTTTGCATCGATTGTCGGATTTTCCTCAAACTTTCACTAATGTTGCTGCGTTCACTCAATCCATATTGCTCTTTTGGGTTTTGGTTTCCTTTAATATCAAGCAATCATCACTACCATCATTGCTTCAATTAGATTATAAAACTGAGGGATCGATCACAGAAAAGAGTTCTGTGGGATCGACCATAAACATCATTACTATCATTTCACAACTGGATATCATCTTATCATCATCATCATCATCACCATGATTGCTACTCGTATTTACCATCGTATACAAATTACCACAAGCAATCTTCCTCCACCATATTGCACTTATCAATACTTTTTTTTTTCATGTCACCAATCCATCAACAACTTCACGAAATCTCTTGCATATTTTCAGCTTCATCATTTTCATCAGTCTAAATAAGCATTGCGACTATCAATATATTCCTACTCGATCCCTCCCTTCAAGGGGGATTAAAGGAATATCGATTCCATTTGGTTGTATATCGATTTTATTTGGGTGTATATTGATGTGTTAAATATTTTTTTTTCTTATGACGCACTGTCATGCTGAAAGTGCAGCTCCATTTAATATAAATATTCTTTTTTTTTCTTATGAATGCACTGTCATGCTAAAAGGACAGCTCCATTTGATTTTAATGAAAGTAAGTAAGCAGTGTATGTTGTTGTTTTTTTTTTTTGGTTTTTTTTTTCGGTGAATTGTATATTCTTTACGAATGCACTGTTTCTGCTGAAAGTACAGCTTGGTTTGATTTCATTATAATTGTGTTTTGTTGAATCGTGGATTCTATGATACATGTGATTTGATTTATCAAGAAACTGTATTGAATATGGAATCAATAAAAGATTACGGGAAAAAAAATGCCCACATGGCCTAGCACCCTTATTGTTAGTCGATTCAATGGATGATGAAGATAAATGATTGAATATTAAAACACTGATTTGTTTGTTTGTTTGTTTATAAGAACACTAGCCGCATTCACACGTGTTAAGCTGGTTACCGAGCGCGCTCCAAAACTCGAGTTCTTGTTATACTCGTAACTTTTTATGAAACTTCATGATCGATATATTTGATATAGAAACAATCACCTGGCATTAACCGGTATCAGATTCCCAGGTGGGTTCATGAGTTTATGAGTAATACACATTAAGGGAAGCGACTTGAAACGATCGTTTTATAATGTGTTGTTATTTGGCACAAATTAATTTCATTTATTCTAATGGTGAAGGATAACCAAAAGAAAATTAATGTACCCGATATTAGCCAAATTTAAGGTCTTTTCATTAAGTTGGAACATCAAGCATCTGTTCAGAGTCACAGACGCTACTTTTTATAATATGCATTTATAGGAAACTGATATACGTTTAAACGATGTTAGCCATCATATTATGGTGTCCTATACAGCTCCATACCAAGCCTGGACAAAAGTACGGAATCTATCAGCAATGTTGCAATGTGTGTGTGTGTGTGTGTGTGTTTTCTTTGCACCGAAAACTCGAGGGCGGGCGCCTGAAAGTGCAATGATTGTACCTTCCATGCACTTTGTGTGGTGTGTCTTTGTGTGTATGTGCGAGTGCGTGCAATGTGTGTTGTGTGTTTGTGTGTTTATGTGTTTGTGTGGGTGTGGTAGGTGTGCAGTATATCGTTACTTGCAAAGTTTCGTGTATGCTAACGTAAAAATCGTAATCAAAACTTATTCTGAAAGAAAATGAAAGCGAGGTCACAGCTGGTCGTTGTTCACGTCTGAAAAAGTAAACATTCTGGTTATAATCATAAAAGTGTCAGAAATTGTGCACTCTATTGTTAAAAGAATGTTTGTTATTCAAACTTCAGCGTGTTTTATGAACACATATTTGTATATTTCAAGATTGAGCCTACTGTGACCTAGTTTAGCAACCATGTCATAAAGCATTACAAATTTTTCTGATGCAATAATGCTAGCAACTATATATGAATAGGTGGTAGACGTAGATATAAGGCTTAGGACATTTGCAGGAGTAGGGTAGGTTAGATTTTTATCATGATTTGTACCTTGAGGTGCTCACAAGCGCTTTATTAGATCTTAAACTGAAATACTGATAAACCAACTAGCCACGACTTCAAAATGACGTCAAAATCACGTCCATTTCCCTTGTTCTTGAAGAAAAGGCGTCTTTCAGATGTATTCATTGTTTTCTTTTCCAATATACGTTAAAAAGTCATGAATTGACGTGTAAACGACGTGCTCATGACGTTCTGACGTACATCTTGTCTTTAGAATTGTGATTTACATGTCATTAAGACGACTCCTATGTGACGTCTTTTGAACAACTTCCTTTTGAGCAAAAATACGACATATTGACGTCAGTTTGAAACGTTAATATGACGTCCAGTATCTTTGTTTATTTTCGTCTAAAAGATTTTTTTTTTACGTCAGTCTCGTCTTTAAATTAGTAATTTACACGTCTTTATGACGTCTTTGTATAACAACCCAGACGTCAGAAAGACGTCACAAATATGTCGTCTTTTAGACGTCATCCATTTGAGCAGAAATACGACTTTCTGGCGTCAGTTTAAGACGTCTAAATAATGTCTGCTTTCTTTGCTTATTTATGTTAAACAAACGACTATTATTGCGCCTTTCTGAAGTCTAAACAATGACGTCATTTTTATATCTTTCATTTGAACAAAAATTCCTCTTATTGTTGACAGTTTCGACGTCTTTCTGACGACAGTAATGACGTGATAATGTCGTCATTCTGACGACAGTATGTCGCAAAGCAAACTGATATAACTCCATAAAACTCTATAACTAGTAGGCCTAATTACATGACGTTATAAAGACGTCGAAAAACTTACGTAAACGTAACGTTAATATTTCGCTAATATAACGTCATAAATAAGTCGCAAAACAACGTAAATTTAACGTCATAATACGTCATTGATATGACGTGATAAATACGTTGCAAAGCAAACTGATATAACTCTACAAAACTATAATTCGTAGGCCTAATTATATGACCTCCTGAAGACGTCGCAAAACTGACGTGAACATAACGTTCATATGTCGTTAATATAACGTCATAAATACGTCGCAAAACAACATACATTTAACGTTAATGCGTCATTAATATGACGTGATAAATACATTGCAAAGCAAACCAATATAACTCTATAAAACTATTCGTAGGCCTAATAGAATGACGTCATAAAGACGTCGCAAAACTGACGTGAACATAACGTTCATATTTCGCTAATATAACATCATAAACACTTCCCAAAACAATGTAGCCTAAATTTCACGTTATAATACGTCATAAATACGTTGCAAAACAAGCTGATATAACTCTACAAAACTATAATTCGTAGGCCTAATTATATGACGTCATAAAGACGTCACAAAACTGACGTGAACATAACGTTCACATGTCGTTAATATAACGTCATAAATACGTCGCAAATCAACGTAAATTTAACGTTATGATACGTCATTAATATGACGTGATAAACACGTTGCAAAAAAACTGATATAACTATAAAACTCTATAATTCGTAGGCCTAATTATATGACGTCACAAAGACGTCGCAAAACTGACGGGAACATAACGTTCACATGTCGCTAATATAACGTCATAAATACGTCCCAAAACAATGCAGCCTAAATTTCACGTTATAATACGTCATTAATATGACGTGATAAATGCATTGCAACGCAACGATAATTTTACTTCACTTATGCGTCGTAAATACGACGTGAATAATACGTCACAAAATTGACTTGAATTTTACGTCTTTAGTTCGTCGCTAATATGACGTCATAAATACGTCGCAAAACTGAAGAAAATTTCACGTTAATACGTCGCTCATATGACGTCATAAATGCGTTGTAAAACAAAGTATATATTACGGTATTAAGACGTCATTTAAATAACGCTATGAATACGTTGCAAACCAACGTAGATTGCGTCATTAATACGTGTTTATGACGTAAAAATTACGTCGCAAAATTGACGTAAATTTTACGTCATCAATATGTCACCAATATTAGGTAATAAATACGTCGCAAAACTGACGTAACACATCAGGAGGTCCATAATATGACGTGATAAATTCGTTTCAAAGAGACGTTGAAATCACGTCATTTTCTGGTCATTTTCAGACTTGCGACAACTTTGACCATGTAGTTGCGACCAAATTGAGACGTCTTTTTGACCTCCGTCTGCTAGCTGGGATGTTCATAAAGTTTGTTCCATCCCTTTCTGCCAATTCAACCGCTCATATGACTACTTTAGTATTCGTGATATATGTTTTTCCTAACCAATTTCTGTGCATTTTCTGCACGCATCCTAATGCATCCAGGCTGTAGAAATCGACAACTTTTGCTGATCTGAGATACAACGTCAAACGTTGAAATAGATGAATTTACAGGTCTGAAACCTAAAGTTAGGGGAAGTCCAAACTAAAGATAACTTCTTAAAAAAAAAAAAAGACCCTCGGCAAATAGAAAAATATTGTTGGTTAAAGATTGAGGAAAACTTTCTTAAGAAAGGTATCATTCTGATTTTCAACAAATTATAATCGATCAAGAAAATCAGGCAATCTATGACGTTTCCAGCGACTTCCTATACAAGAGAATAGAAAAGAAAGTACATGTATGCAAAATTTCATATTCTAACGTAAAGGCATCATTTACCTTTTGCATATGAAACAAAAACCCAGCATCGGTGCTTAAATGTGCGTTAGGGATAGAAACAACTAATGTAAATATTTGAACCATTATCATGGATGTTATGTATTTTTAGATATACAAAATGTGTACAATAGTTATAATAAAAATGTTTCCAGATTAAACCGTCTACAGTTATGGTTTAGTGAGAAAAATAGTGATATCTCCTTATATTTCATGCTTTATTGAAAACGTTTTATATGGTGGGATGTGAAATGACCTACACATGCATCAAAAGTGATATCTTGAACATTTTTTAAATCACTGTTCTCAACGGTAAACAGGACCTTTAAAATACATGTTTGTATTCCATTTTAAATTCATCCTCTTTAGTAATCACTCCAAATGTTTTACAAATAACCTCTGTGACATCAGTTCTATTACTTCATCAAAACATCATGGAAAATACATTTCAAATAAATTTCTCAATGATATATTTACAAATGCCTACGAAGGAGAAAATTATCAAAACACTCTTCATAAATTAAGTGACGAGCACATCAAAACACCACTTTTCTGCGGCTGAGGGGGGCAGAATGAATTTTTGAACACTGTGTAGGTGAGTAATTCCTATAGTGGAGCACATCTTGGTTTCGAACCAATGTTGGCTCAACCTTATACATGCACGTAGTTATGTCGTGCCACGCTGGACTAACCATTCATGTAAACGTCACATGGATGTTGGCACAATGTTTCATTGCATACTGTCATTTCTTTTAACATCTTTAAACCGTAGATTTTTTATGTTATACAAATGCGATCCTATACACTAACCCTTCACAGACAGCTGTTAACGCCATCCTAACAGTTGACTAGCAAATTACTATATCATACACTATCTCAGCTGTGGAAAGCAAAAACAAAAGAACAATCGTATGGATGTAATTTATACGGTTTTGTCAAAAAACATAGACTTACATTTTTGTACGTTCACACACGTATACACATATACACGCACACACACGCACGTAAATAGCCTTTGAGATTTTTATATATACAATCACTTATTTAGACGTAAAGATGTATTAATTTATATTGTTTAAAAGTTTTATATTGTCATAAATGTACACACAAGTAGTTATGTACATGTATCAAGGCTGTATGCATGGTTGTTTTAATGTGTATGTACACAGGTGGACCAGAATAATGGAGAACATTCTATATGATATAGATATAGTACATACAGGCTGACCAGATCAGTGGAGAATTTCTATGTGGTATATAATGTAGCTACAGTACATGTATGCATGTGACAGGAAATACATTATAGCTCACTCAATCTAGAATGATTTTGCCCATTCCAGAATATTCTAGGCAGTGCTGGCTGAGTGAGGCACTGCCCTTGTAGCCCAATGTGATTGGTAGTTAATTTTGGCAATGATGTTATGCACATAGTTAGACAGTGAGTCATCCAGGATTCCTGGAATTTGGACTTGCTAGTATGTTCAGGTATGTGGCCCCAGGTTGGAGAAAATTACAGAATGTACTAGAAAGGGGTGAATGGATAGTATATAAACCGGAGAAATTCTGAGGTAGGCAGAGTACCCAACACCTCTGCTCTGAGAGTTACGTCACTTCTGGCTCTAAAGCGACTTGTTATAGTCAGTCCTGTGTTACCTGCTGACCTGCTATACAAACTGTGTTTGTGGAGATAAGGCCTGGGAGACATTTTGCCTGCAGAGAATTAATTTGCCTACGTTGGAGATAGACTCCATATTTTAATGTCAACGGACATTATTACAGCAAAGCTGTGACGGGCTGGATTCCTTGCTGGACATTATAAAGTGAATCATCATTCAACGCATCAACTGGACGTGGTCGTCATAACATTTGGATTCTGCCCGTTTCCTGTGGATTCTGCACGTTTCGCTGTAGACGTATATCCTGGATTTTTACCCAGGAATGATACCGAGGATTATCACAACCTGCGCCTCTGGATTTACGTCTGAGGTATCATTCATCGGTGCATCGCGGATCATTCATCTGTGCATCGAACATCGTATCTGGACATTGTCAAAGGATTACTTGCTTTCAAATTTGGCTGTGCTACGTGTAAGTGATTCCACTACCGATTTATAATTGTTTCTATTGATCATTATTGTACTGATGTGAAAACCGATTACGAGTCTGTACCCACAATATCACTGTTAATAAACCGCCTGAACATCAGTTGATTGTTTCTTTTGTGCGATCATTCTCAGAGTGATTTTGGTCGTAACAATATAGTTATTATAAATCTGATACATATTTACACACTTGTGTATGTTAATGCACACCACACCCAACACAACGTTGATTTATACAGATTAATATTTCTTTAATGTTATATTCTGACAATGACATTGACATTATTGCTGTATATCTCTTGTGTGTTTATCATGTCTATGTATCCATGTTAAACGTGTGCTCTGTATATTGTATGTATCGTTGTAACTTGTATGCATGCTAACAAAACAAATTTCCAGAAACGGACAACAAAATCGAATTGAATTGAATTGAAATGAAATTTCTTTTACCTCACGGCCTATGTATACATCATTTTATCAATCAGCACTATTATCCTACCCCCCCCCCCCAAAAAAAAAAAAAAAAATCATTTGTGGCTTGTCAACGGACACCACCTGACGCTCACTCCACTTTTGAGGCTGCCGCGTAAGGCAGCCCATAAATAATCTGAACACAAGTGATCGCTGTCTGAAAGTGACCAGTGATTTGTAACTTAGCTTGAAAAAGGCACCCTCCCGTGTACCAGGGAGGTGAGAGAATTTTAGTCTCACCTCCCTGCTAATATACCAGCAAGGTGAGTCACCTCCCTGCTTATGTTGTACACGATATACCGAGTGCCGAGTTTTGTAAAATGATGTACTGTACTTGCTAAATGGCTTGCTCATGTGAAACGTCTTCGAATAAAGCTCCAATTTACCATGTACGACTTGTGTCCTCACTTCTCTTTTTCCTCTGGAACTTCGATTAATGGGAACGTGTTACTGTTGAGTGTGTACTTGCAGTGCGAACAGAATAATACACACACAAAAAAAAAACTTTTTAAAAAATTATATTCTTCATTAGAATTTCATCGATATCAGGCCCATGTTTCAATACAATGAAATTAATTTGAACAAAAATAAGCAGCTGAATTCTTATCTCTTGTGCTTCTAAATCGTATTTTTCTTACACACAGTACAATATAGGCCTACAGTTTATATAACCATGCGTAGCGTATTACTTGACTTAGAATTCTGCATGAATATCTCGATCAGAAAAGGCTTTCTGATTACTTAGTAACTTCAAGCCAATCCATATCTGCCTTACGCACACACTTGTGCTGCTGAATCACCTTCTTTTTTAAACACACACACACACACACACACACGCACACACACACACACACACACCTACACACAAACCCGTTGTTATGTTTGAAGGGCGTGCCATTCACATTCGAATCTGATTCTGTGTTAGCAGACGACCATGCCACTGGTATATGTGTACATACTGTACAGCAGTACAGTAAGAAGTCCAAGCGCATGCGTACAAAACCAGCCAAGTACACTGATAGTCTTTGCTCAAGTGACACAATTGGCAATTTCGACGCGTTAGGGTTACGGAAAAAAAAAATCGCTAACCGCTCGATGCCAACACACCTGTCTGTACGAACGAAAAAAAAAAAAACAAAACAAAACAAAAAACCCAAAACGTCCAGAATGGTTTGACAGTGCGTAGGTTCAAAAGTTCACATTAGGTATGCTGACGTAATGCCCTATCTCTCGCAAGCTCATTGCGTATGCATGAAAACTAAGGGATCGATCCCAGAAGAGTTCTGTGGGATCGATCGACCTGCAGCCAGCTGTGTGCATTGCACCGTGAATACAGTGCGATCTACAACATGTACAATGTACCATGATATTAGTCTAGTATGAGAAAGGGGTTCCCATGCACCCTATACATATATTTTTTTATCTACTTCATCTACACCAGTTTCGTGCGTAGATTTCAAAAATGCAATGTTAACAGGTCAAAGCGTGTCCCATAGTGGTCAAAAATCCGTTTCCATGGCAACGCATAGTGAAAATGTCACTATCTCATAAAAATGTAAGCAACCTTTCATAAAATTGTTCAATTATCATGGCTTTGGTCTCAAATTAAAGAAAATTAAATTATCTATATGATGGTATCAATTATGTAGGGGGTTATACCAATCTTCGTATTAATTTTGAGGCCAGAATACAATTTTTTTCACATATTTTTAAAGCAAAAATGCAATTTTACCAAAAAAACTTATCTATCTCTGAATCATACCAAAACAAATTCAATTTGTTTGATTATTCTTCAAAATTATACGAAATATGTATGCAATACAATGTGAAAATTTCATAGATATTGCTCAAATGATAAGAAAGTTACGGCCATCCAAAGTTGACATTCAAGCATGTCGAGAATTTGCAGGTGGGAGTGTGATGTAAGCCCTCTATTTTTTAATAATCTCATTTAAACATTTCAATCATCATAATTTGGTTCCAAATGCATGAGAATGAAGTTGGATGTGATAAAGTGGGCATCTAGACCAGTTTTGTGTGTAGAATTTTAAAAATGCATTAACAGGTCAAAGAGTGTCCCATGGTGGTAAAAAAATCTGTTCTGATGAAAATGCCAGAATCTCCTTAAAATGTATGTAATATTTGATACAATTGTTTACTTATCATGATTTAAATGTCAAATTTAAATAAAGAGTATTAAATTCTCTGAATGATAATACCAATCATCACACGGAATTTATACTAATCTTTATATCAATTTTAAGGTCAGGGTGGTAGTTTTTGCAGCGCGCTGCTGGGGGGCGAGTAGAAAAAAAAATAATTGGTTCACGTAAGAGTACAGTACAGTACTAGTATACTATTCGGGTATACGGTGCACGTTTTCGATCGAGGGCATGCGAATAGCTTGAATCGAACAATATAGGATTTCGTAATACCGGGGCCCTGTTTAGAACTGATTCTATACTAGTAGTTGATTTCAACTGTAAGTCTATATGCCAGCGGATTGAGGCTGAATTTGGGTCAACTGGCAACTATCGTATAACAAACAAATTTTTTGAAAGTATATGACATGTCTTAACAACCTTACCAGTAAAATTTACCCAGAAGTTCTGCTTCGGAACATGCCGAAATGACGTAATTAACATGGCCACCCCACAAACCAGAAAAATGAATGGGAATTTTAGGATACCTCAAGTGTTCATTATACATCTTGATGATTCAGCTCATGTATCTTTGAGGGTTTTGAGATATTGAAGATGGCACAGTCAAAGGAAACCCTATGGGTAGTGCCCAAAGTTACCCCAGTCGATCATAACAATCCCCACGACCATTTACAAAACATACATCAACCAACACGATTTTCGTTGTTCTAAGCGTACAAGATTTTATTCTAAAGTCGTTTGGCCGTCTAGCAAAGACTTTTTTATTTCCATGAAATACAATTGGCATTGACAGCGGAGACATTTTTCTACAATGTGTATATCTTTAAAAAGTGGTGCACAGTCAAAGCGGCTCGCATGCAGGGAGGTACCCGAATTTATCCCTATACCCTCACGGCCCGGTACAAAACATAATCATACACACGTGAATACAGCTGTTTGAAGCGAAAAAAAAACTCTGTGCATAACGTCCTATTCATTTCATTTCCATTAAAATTCAGTAGAAGTTCTAGAAGACTTGTTGTTCTACAATATCTATAAGGTGAAAATGGTTCACATACGAAGACAACCACGTGGAGGGCGCCCAAAATTACCCCACCCAAAGGCAGTCTAAGACATGCAATCATCATGTACCAACGCAAATACATTATTATGTTCTATGGGTAAATGCCTTTAAACAGTCCTTCTGGTCCTCTAGCAAAGAAACTTTTATTTAATAAAATTCAATGGAGTCACAGAAGATCAATTGCTCTGCAATTTTTGCTTACACTGACATACATTTGTAGTTAAAGTGGTTATCATTCGAAGGGAGCCTACTATATGGGAAGTGCTCACATTAATTGCTTCTACACATGACCTTTGTAACGCAAATATCAACGCAGTTGCAGTCACTCCAAAAGTGCATGTCTAAAAAAAAGTCGTTCCTTGAGTTTCAGGACTATCACTTGAGTTTTGTGATTATGTATAATTATCGTATGGTGCTATAATCATTGTACATTCTTCTCATTCGACATAATTTTACGCACCTCATTTTCTGTTACAAAGAAAGTGATGTCTATCTGTTCTTGTCGAAAAATGAAATAAAAATTGAATTGAATTCTATTAAATTGGGTTCCTGCCATATCAAGACACTTTTTTTTTTTCTATAAAAATTGCCGGGGTAGAGATAAAATAACAACATTGATCCACAATATCTATGCAGTCCAAAAGGTTCACTTGCAGAGACCACCTTGTGGGAGGTGCTCAAAGTAACCCCATGCATCCTAAAGGCAATGAAAAACATGCAGTATACAACCGCGAAAAATGTTCCATGGTTACATGCCTCTGAAGAGCTCTTCCGCCTGTGTAGCACATACGCTTTTATTTTCGTAAAATGCAATTAAGGTGATATAGGAGACGTTGCTTTACAATATCTATTTTGTCAAGCCCTTGGGAAGTGCCCAGATAACCCCTGCCCTGACTGTCGTGGTCCCAAAATAGATTAACAAAACATACATTATATGCCAAACAAATTCACTTGTACATGCATGTAAAGTCGTTTTGCCGAGTGGTAAATAAAGACACTTTACTTTTCATAATTTTTAAATGGTATAGAGACACTGCTTTACAATCACCATATAGTCAAAGGGGTGCACATTCAAAGGCAACCGAGTGAGATTTGTTCAAAATCATCCAACCCCCAGGTCAATATAGGAAACATGCACTAGCATATAGCACAAATATTTTTCAATTTACCATGCCTTCACATTGTCGTTACGGTTGTACAGCAATTGCCCTTTTGTTTCTAAGAACTGCAATATAATCACAAAAAGAAAAAATGCTCTACATTAACTATATTGTCAAAAGGGTGAAGATTCAAAAACAATCCCTTGGGAAGTGTCCAAAATTACACCGCCGCTCAAGCCCCGTAATTACATCACACTGATACTATGAACGCAAATACCGACGTTCTTTCGTGCATGGTTTTAGAAGTAGTTCCAGCAATACAGCTACACACTTTTATATTAATGAATGTCGTGGAAATGATAGGAGAAGCATTGCTTCAAAATATCTATTTAGTGGGAGGATGCACAGTAAATACCAATCCTGTGGGATGTGCCCCAAATCCCCCTCCCCCTGGATCCGCCACCTTCAGTGCAGAGGCATGAAAATATACCTCATGAAATATTGCAAATTTAGATAAAATTTGGGTGCTTCTGTTTACTTTTAGTTTTCACCATCAATTAATTACATAGTACTAGACTCTATCATTACAGATCTATTGCAAAGAATACAAAATTATGTAGAGTATACAGAACTAAGGTCTACACCAAAACTAGTATTATGTTACAGACAATATCATTCCATCAAACTAATCTTGTAATCTGTTACTTTCACACTCAGCAAAGTAACTATACAAATAACAATCTATTCATAGATGTTCTCTTTAAATGTTAGTAAATTCAACTCAATTCAGCAAAGAACATCAACAAGTCCTGATTTCATGTCATACCTAAATCCTAACACATTTTTAAACATGTGAGACTGAAGTTCACTGAACATTAACTTGTAATGGAAAAGCTTCAATAAATGATTTTTTTTTAGTACTTTGCTTCAGGTAAAAATGAATGTATGTTGCAGAATGGTTTTAAAAACAATAATATGACATAAAATGCAATCAGATCCATACCAGAGGTTTCATTTATGGCTGATTTCTTTGACTGATCCCGGTGTGATTCAAACAATAAAGCTTCCCACCAAAACTTTTGTCCTATCACAAGCAAGCTTGCTTATTTCTCCACAATAGAGGGCGCGCATCATTATCCATCTGGAAGTTCTTGACCAATTCTTGACAGGTGGCAATGTCAACTTTGGATGGCCGTAACTTTCTTGTTATTTGAGCAATATCTACGAAATTTTCACATTTTATTACATACATATTTGGTATAATTTTGAAGAATATTGAAACAAATTGAATTTGTTTTGGTATGATTTAGAGATAGATTACTATTATGGTAAAAATGCATTTTTGCTAAAAAATATGAAAAAATTGAATTCTGGCCTCAAAACTAATATGAAGATTACTATTACCCCCTACATAATTGGTATTATCATATAGATAATTTCCTTTTCTTTAATTTGAGACCAAAGCCATGATAATTGAACAGTTTTATCAAAGGTTACATGTATTTCTATGAGATACTGACATTTTCACCATGCGTTACCATTGAAACGGATTTTTGACCACTATGGGACACGCTTTGACCTGGTCTAGTTGAAGTAGATTAAAAAAAAAAAAAAATGTATAGGGTGCATGGGAACCCCCCTTTCCGACTCAACTATTTGCAGTCCGGATAATAAGTTCCAGCCAATAAAAGATATTGTCACGTGTGCGATAGCCCTTGCCATTATATTTCTACTTTCATTAGGTATCAATTTGCGATGCATTAATCAAACCTGAACTGATCTGCAACCTTAAGACTTCATTCATAAATGCACTAACATTGACAGATGGATCACAATGCATCCTTGAAATCAAACATCAATAATGGCATGTTACCAAGAAAGAATATCACAGCATGGGGCATGAAATATTGCCCCTCTTTTGACTTCATCTATTTTAGCTAGATTCATAAGTTCATAAATAGCAATATCTTCGATGAAGGATTGTTTTATGTTTCAATAATACATTTTATTGGTTAAGAATCTGACATTGGAATTTCCTCTCTATTTCTGAATATCTGTGGTTGCTCAGTAGTCTCTATGCAACTTATGAAATATGTTGAATAATATTTCAATTCATATGCTAATAAATTATGAGATTTATGGTGTATAATTTTGACATCCTTTATCAATCATTTCATAACTTTGTAAACGTAGAAAAAATGAAAAGTGAACATTAGAATTATTGAAAAACAAAGAAAATGGCAAGGATAAATGCGATTAATTTATTTCAGAAAAGCATCTTGCAGTGTAATTAGCGCAGTGGAATTGCAGAGTTTTTTTTTTTTTCTGTATTCGATGACGACCTTCCACTGTACGAAAATACATATTTCCCGAGAAGAAAGAAGACCCGTTACGTGATTCTCTTGTCTTCACGGAAACTCGTTCAAGAAAACGTGTGCGACACAAACGTTTACAGAATAGCATACGTTTTCACGCGGAGTTCCTGGCAGTGTCAAGATCCTTTGCTCTTTAGACAAGAAGCGGTAATTAGATAGTGTGTAAAGCCAGTGAAATGACTGAAGATGCTCATCCATCAATATTTTGTTTGTTTGTATCTATTTTTGCTCTTTAGTTCTCACGCTATCATTTCGCGAAAACTAAACCTACCCTGCACTTATGCAAGCATCCGGGCGTGAGATCATATTTCATGTAGTATCACGCCGTGATACTACACATGATTAAATTGCTTTAACCAGTAAAATATGCACCGATGCATCTATGGAGGATCTATCTTTCCATGCACTTTAATTCACTATGTTGTCGAAATAATAGATTGTCATGTTTTTTTAATAAAAAAAGAGGCAAATAGATTAAATGATAGAATTTAGGAATATATAATTGACATAATTTGATACTGTGTAATGTAAATTATCTTCATTGAAGTGGATGAGGTGGACAGTTCATAGAGATGGCTTATATGAAAACTTCAAATTTTATCCACCTTATTCTTTCCTAAATGCAGTTGATTTACTCTAGTATTATAGTGCCACATATCTTTTACACAACAATCAATTGAATGAGCTGCGCTCATCATTTTTTCAAACCAGATTAGGTTTTGAGAGTTAGTTTTAAGAAGTCTTTCAGATCTAAACGAGGCGATGAAGGGTTTCAGTTGTGATCTCAGAGTTTATACGTGTACAGAGACAGAGTCTTCATCATGCATTGTATATGCTTCACGATACAGTTTATAGAACAAGGAAGTACGGTAAGTAAAAATCCAGTGTACAAACATATATCATACAAAAAGAACACAGACATTGGAAATATGCTTCTCTGTGGTTTTATTAAAGCAAGGGCTAAGAATGTCACTCGAGTATTGTTACATTACTTATACATTATATTTTGAGACAACTGAAAATAGTGAAGTCACAATAACCCATGTCTATATCGTTACAATCTTTGCCTTCGACTGATATTATGATATCAAACATGGTATAGTTTGTAAGCTATGAAAGCGTGGCAAGATAACATAACAGCCTATAACAAGGTTGTCTTAAATCTTGTAAAATATCAACAGTTGTAATACCTTGGGTGATCTTAGTGACATAATGTGAGTATGCATTACTCATACCACATACATACACAGACGTACACACTTCAACACATAATAGTCCTATGGTACGGCTCGACACCAGCATCACTTTCTTTCTTTTTTTCTTTTGAAGCCCGACAATAACAAAAAAAAAAATTAGGAAAACTATAGAAAATAGTATAATTACACAAAACTTTGACAGAATAAGATAAATCATGACATGTGTGAGTTTCATCAATTTGTCTCCCTCTACAAATGAAATTTGTTAGGATAGCAACTGCTGATCTGTGAATTAAAAAACATGGGAAAAACGGAGCATGTGGGACTCGAACCTGTCATCTACTGCTTTCTGGGCAGCGACACTACCACCAGGCTGTCCCTGGTTGCCGGCAGTGGCACGATGAACATGGAACAAATATCCATGCAGCTCCCAAATTCCGAAATTGTTATGTCAAGCAGTCCAAGGCGGACAGGGCATATTAAATGATAGAAAGATAATATTCAGAGGGGTGAAGGTTCAGGTGTGAATTTCTTCAATTTGTCTCCCTCCACAAATGATATGTGTTACTTAGAGCAACTGCTGATCTGTAAATAAACATTGCGGGAAAAAAGGAACCGGTGGGTCAATTTACAGATCAACAGTTGCGATCTAAACAAATTTCATCTGTAGAGGGAGAAAAATTGAAGAAACTTACACCTGAACCTTCACCCTCTGAATAATATTTTGCTTTCATAAATCATGATGATTATATGAAAATTTGCAGACTTGATTAAGGGCTTCAAATAGTGCAGCAGGTACTCGACTGTACATGTCTTTGTTGTTGTTGTTGTTGTTGTTGTACTAAAGATTTTTTTTGTTGAGATGTGGCTGCCCTGCAGTCATATTTCTATCAATATCAACACCATCCTATATGCTTAACTACACAGATCAAAGCACGACGGAGTACTGACATTTGATGAACATTAAAATTCAGCGTAAGAAATAGATTAAAAAAAAAAACCCAGCCAAATGCTAACAATACAGCACATAGAAAAGGAATAACTTGAATATGATGACATTAAAAATTCAGTGTAGAAATATTGATATCCAAACAGCTGTCAACTACACATTTCATAGAACACATTTTATGAACCGTGACATAGTGTGCCGTGTTACTTTTTTTAATATCATTTGTGCGTATACTTCATATGTCCTTGTCAGATAAATGACCAAAAATCGTTCCATCCGAATCGTTCCATCCGAATGGATGTTCTCCGACTCACCACATACCTCACAACCAGTGTCCCCCCATCAGTGCATAGCATTTTCATTGATGACCACAGATACCCGTTGTTGTTTTTTATCTATTGAAACTAAATCAAAGTATTTTATGCATGCCTCAGTCATGCCTCTGTCACCGAGGTTTCCATGATTACCGGCGGCCTGCATGAGGTTGCCCCGAATGCAGAATTCGGTTTTTTGTTATAACGTGTTGTTGAACGTCGGGTTGAAGTTGACAATTTGGAATTAGGTTTCGAGCTTTATTCTTAAAATATTTTGAGATTGAGATTTTCTCTCTTTTTCTTTAACCAACCGCGATTTTGCCGGAATTTAGTGTTAAATTTAATAGAGAAAATCAGCTGTTACAATGATGTCACTCTCATTACCGAAATCATTATAATACTAAGTTCAGTTATAAAGTTTAAAATTATTTTCTTAATGTAAGAACTAACAATTTCAGAGCAGGTTTATTGCCACCTTAATTCTAAGTTGATTTGCGTAAGGCAGATAGTTACGTCCTATTTCTCTTCAATATTAAGTTACTTTCTCACTCGCACTTTCACTGATGCACGTCTGCACTCACACACACGTGCTCTTACAGCACACAGTAATGGACTCTCCAAAACTAAAATCACGTAACCCTTTTTGAAAGTAATGAATGTAAATGATTTGTTTGACAATGACACAGTTGTCAGACACAATAGTGAATATTATACAACACACGATTTCGTCGATAAGATTCTGAATTTATTCGGATCTGGCAATGGTACAATTAATGGAGACAGTCATTATGATAATTTCAGTTTATTTCATGTAAATGCTAGAAGTTTGAATAGGAATTATGATGTTGCTGCCAGTAATTGCCAGCAGTTGTGCCCGATGCGCCCTCCTTGATTTCCAAAGCAAAAAGATATAGCTGCAAGCGGCAGTTTTTGGACTGTAAATGTCAAAATTTTCAAGGTCGCTCGCTTCACTCGCTCGCATTTAATCGTTGTGCAATATCTCCTGACGTTGCTGCCAATAATTGCCAGCAGTTACTGCGCCCGGTGCGCTCCCCTCCTTAATTTCCATTTGAAAAAATAGAGCTACAAACGGCAGTTTTGGGACGGTAAAATGTCAACATTTTCAAGCTCGCTCGCTTCGCTCGCTCGAATTTAATTGTTATGCCATCCTCCTGATGTTGCTGACAGTAATTGCCAGCAGTTGCGCCGGTGCACGCCCGCCCCCTCCCCCCTTAAATTCCAAAGCGAAAAAAAAAAAAAAATTTGCTTCAAACGGCAGTTCGGGGACTGTAATATTTCAAATTTTTCAAGCTCGCTCGCTTCGCTCGCTCGCATTTAATCGTCGCGACCATTCTCCTGATGTTGCTGCCAGTAATTGCCAGCATTTGCGCCCCCCTTAATTTCCAATTGAAAAAATATAGCTACAAACGGCAGTTTGGGGACTGTAAAATGTCAAAATTTTCAAGCTCGCTCGCTTCGCTCGCTCGCATTTAATCGTTATGCCATTCGCCTGATGTTGCTGCCAGTAATTGCCAGCAGTTGCGATCGGTGCGGCCCCCTTAATTTCCAAAGCGAAAAAAATATAGCTACAAACGGCAGTTTAGGGACTGTAAAATGTCAAAAGTTTTCAAGCTCGCTCGCTCCGCTCTGTCGCATTTAATTGTTATGCAATTCTCCTGATGTTGCTGCCAGTAATTTGTTGTTTCACACCGTCATTCCATAATCCATAAAAGGAAAACTTACAATGTTGTTCCATGACTGCGCTGTGGAATATGTATTACATTCCGTTATGTATTGAAGTCCCCATATGTTTGCAGACCTTACAGCGCACCCACACATGCGCACACACACATACACACGCATGCACGCACAAGCATACACACCCTCAAAATTACTCTTCCACGAGGTGCCCCCCCCCCCCCAATGTCTTGACCTACGGTACGCCACTGTCCCCAATGTTTGATATTGACAACTATGATTTACTCCGTGCTGACCGTACCACTGGTAGGGGTGGCGGGGTAGCCATTTATATACGTAATGGGCTGAAATACCGCAGAACTGATATTCACATCGAAGGGACCGAGGATATTTTTATTGAAATAATTAATGAGAATGATAAAAAACATTATATCGGTGTAATTCATAGACCACCCAATCATCAAATTGACATATTTTCACATAAATTGGATGAAGCCTTTTATAATATTTCTCAAGAAAAAAAGTATGTTTATTTAATTTAACTTGTCTTTGTTTGCATTTTATCCACATATTGATAAACATACTAGAATAACTTCAACGTCTGCAACTATGATTGATATTTTTTTTTCAAATATTACAGATCGATCGTTCATCAATGGTACATCATACTATGACATATCTGATCATCTTCCTATTTTTATCACAGGAAATCGGTTTGATCGTATGCGTAAATTACCAAATAAGATATAAAATGTGTATAGGAAAGAAAGTAATAATAATATCGAAAGTTTGAACTCAAGAACAATGGCTTGACGTTTATCAAGCAAATGATGTAAATGAGGCATATGATCGATTTATACGTATACTTCTCCTTCATCACGGTAAAGAAATGTTCCTGTGGTCCGTCAGAAGCCCCCCCCCCCCAAAAAAAAAAAAAAAAAAAGAATATTAAAAATCCCTGGATTACAAGGGAATTATGACTTCTATTGGTATAAAATATCAACTTTTTAAAAAGATTTTGTGTGTGCCGTCCAATGACAATCATGTAAAATAAAAAACAGTATAGAAATAAGCTGACAACATTGATACGTTTATCTCGTAAGATGTATTATTCTCAAAATATAGAGTGTTACGGAGGTTAACTTACCATCATAACCACCAAAAATACCCAGACTCTCAAACAAGGTGTTTGGTCGATCTCGGTCATCTTGTCGAACTCTTTATTTACATATTCCGCGGAATAAGAAAGTGCCTAGAAATGATAGTACAATGCACATGTATATATAACACTTCCCCCCTAAAAGAGTGCATTTAACGTTTTCAACACAAATAAACTCTTACCTTGGCACAATATTTTAGAACAGTATTGTACATTCCTCTTCCAATTCACTCTTATAAATCCATGAGTTTACCACGGTTGCCTTATTATTAAGAACACATAAACAAAGTATGCTATGGCTATATCATCATCACAACCTATGATAAAACATGTACGATTTTAGTACCATTCAACGCGTACCAATCTATAGCACTCTCATGAGTTACTGCTGCTTGTTAGTTACAGCATACCGGAATTGCATGTAGCTGTGCAACACTAAATACATGTTCTGCAATGTTAACTTTCTCAACACCTTAACCTTTATACAGTCATATCATGCATACAAACAATACACGTTGTACCAAAATCAGGTGGACAGTTTCCTCATTAGAACATATACATGTAAGTCAGTGTTACACTGTCATATCGAATAATTAACCTGTGTACGAAGAGCATAAACACGTCATCTCTTCCAGAAGCAACTGCATAAAATCCAACTGATGTAATCATATTACCTACAACCAAAACATCATATTCCATGATATCTTAACTCACAAACAATAGGAAACAGTAGAAAGAAATGCACGCAATGCGTATTACAACAAGCGTCTTTTAGCGAGGGCCTTGATCGCTTCCATTCTCCTCCCATGTTGTTGTCAATGGAAACTAAAGGAGATGCGTTTAGCAAGTACCAATACCTATAGTCCATGGGCCAAGAGCCGAAAAATGGGTTGTTAGTACCACTGGAGGTGGCAAAACCTTTTTGGTGTCATTTTGTTTGTCGGACATAGATACGCTTATCAAGCTATGATTTCCAAATGAGTAGCTTAGTCATAATAAATGAATTTTTAACCAATTTGGTCTCGTTTTTAAATCCCTATACTTCTGAATCGAAACTAACGCTATGCAAAGAAGAGCACTGCCTTCTGTATGTCCACAGGTGTTCTGTTGTAAACGCGGTGCGCTTAGTCTTTATTCAAGGCAGCAAAGGGAATATCTAAAGGGTTATGATGTCCACAGCTGTCACGCGGTGCGCTTAGTCTTTATCTAGAACAATGTACACTCTAAAAACACTAATGTTGAATTAGCATTTAAAAAGGCCGAGGAGTGACAACATTTTCAAAGTGTTGGTTTTCCTGCTAGATTCAACATTTAAAATGTTATCTTAAAAGTTGGATGCAACACTTCAAAAAATGCTGTCACTCCTCGGCCCTTTTAAATGTTGATTCAACATTTGCGTTTTTAGAGTGTACCGTTATCATATCTAAAGTTCCTAATAAAAGGGATTATCTATACTGTTCTTATACCACCCTCTCAACAAATACATCAGTTATAAACAAAAATCACTCTGTTCATTTACAACATTATTAACTATAATGTATTGTAGTGTACGGTACATTGTTTTTGCATAATCTTTCATTGTTGAATGGAAATAAAGCGACATTGGCATGGTATTAGCGTTTTCACCGTAGCGTTTTCAGCGGAAAATAATAAATAATTGAAAAATACGCTAAAATTCACGAGAAATTGCTTTGTTGTTGTTGTTGTTGTTTTTAGATAAAGGGATATACACTGTATTATAAGCTTTGGATATTCCCTTCGCCGTCTTGAATATTAGAGTAAGCGCCGTGGACATCATAACCCTTGGATATTCCCTTCGCTGCCTTGAATAAAGACTAAGCGCACCGCGTTTACAACAGAACACAATGTGAACATACAGAAGACAGCGCTCTTCTTTGTATAGCGGTTGGTCTCGATTCAGAAGTAGAGGGATATAACAACGAGACCAAATTGGTTTAAAATTCATTTACTTTGACTAAGCTACTCATTTGGAAATGCTATCATAGCTTGATAGGCATATCTATGCCCGACAAACAAAATGACACCAAAAAGGTATTGCCACCTCAGATGGTACCAATATCTGGCCTGGCCCATGGACTACTAGAGTGAATAGAACCTGAGAACCCATTGTAGGCGGGGATTCAAAAGACAGCATCAGTAGAGAAAGTTAATGAAGTTAATTAACGATAGTCGTCTTTTCAGATCGTGTTCTTTGTGTGTACTAAAAACCCTCTAATAATGCACATGGTCGTAATGTTGCAGAGCATCAACGACTGCTTTCGTGCCTGCTCTGCTGCAGCTGTATACAGCCGTAACATTCTGACTTCCCGCCATATTAGGCACATTTCCCTTACAGGCGTTGCGTCCACATTATTTATCGCTTTTATCGCGCTTGCCAAAGCTGCACATAATTTATACTATACGTATCAGAAGCAAATGTTGATGTATAGGCCTGGCAGCTTCATGTTGGTTTTTTTAGTTATGATTGTATCATATTAATTTAAAATTATAGTACTTCTTATTCTCGGTCACTTTTGTGATACCATAGCATGTAAAGAACCATTAACTTGTAGCTTAAACCAATCTTTATTTATTTATTATTATTATTATTTTTTTTTTTTACAGAACACCACATTTACAGTTGTAATCTTTCTGCATTTGAGAAGTTGAGTATAGACCGATAATCATATTTACAATTATATTCGGAATTAATACTTGAAAGGCCGTCCTCGTTTCGTTTTGTATTCACAAATCTTATACTGAAATAAGTGATTGCTTGATTACTTTCGGGTAAAGGAACCACCGGAAAAGGAACGCATTTATCTGTTTATTTTTTTTTCTTAACGAACCTAAGCTAATAGCGAAGCATATAAATTTTGTGATCTATGAACCTTCGGAGTAATCAATAACCCCCCTCCCCCCCCCCCCCAACAAAAGGAAGCATTTCATTGTCATACGTTGTCAATAGTGATAAAAGGCCAGTTTTTATTTCGTAGTGCGTCTCAGTACTCCTGTGTTTATTTTTAAGGATGTGGCTTCTCTTTATGATTGCGATTGATGTTCAACTATTTCTTTCCCGTAAGCTTGAAAAAGAAGAAGCTAAAATTCAGGTGGGGAGACGAGTTTTCTTCCATAAGATACAATCATTAAGACATACATTTATTACCAAAAGTTGTGTGATTGCTTATGCGCTAAAGAATTTTGTCCATTATATGTATCAGGCACTAAACAAAACGGTTGAAATCTGCTGAAAATTGAACTTCGTTTTCTTTCTTCTTTTTTTTTTTGTGTGTGTAATTTCATTTCCATTTCAAGCGGGGATAGACGACTAGAAATTAGTTTGTTTATACTGGTGGGAGACATTAGTGTTCCAGTACATACTCCGCATTTAAACAGTTGTCATATTTTCGTAGTCATAATCAGATAATGGACACGTGATATATTATAAAAATGAAAACACAAAACAACGAACACGTCATATTATGTACAAACATTATTAGCTTCAATGAATCATACTTACCTGAAATATTCTGCATTAAAAAAAAAACACACGTGCCAATTAGACAATATCAAATTAAACAATATCATAGAATTAAACGAACACACAGCGATATCATGCACGGCAGATCAAATCAAGTTCAGTTGGTGAGAAAGCTAATTGAAGTTATAAAGTTGACTCATTTACGTTTGACTTATTTACAGAATTACATTTCATTTCATTTCTTTATTGTCCAAATTATGTATAAAAACATGGCATGGAAATTTGATTTTGTCACACATTCATAAACACATATTGACAACAGATAAATAGCAAATGATATTACATTACATATAAAACATCAAGTGAATACTCAAAAAGTACAGGGAACCAAACATACATCACAACATTGACTGGCATCATGTGTTTAACGTGCAGAGGGGGAAAAATAAATATATTTGTGTACATACACAGAAAACTATGGAAAAATCAATTGCCGCAAAAAGTTGTATAACCACAAATTCTGAAACACCTTACTTTACACAGACCACTCCAAATATCATAATCCATAAATTATAACACATATTGCACATATTCCTTACACCCCCCCCCCCCCATACACACAGCTAAAATCCGCTTCGTTTCACTGAATCCCTGACACACCCGATGTGCACAATCAGACAACTATTGCACATTAATCTTAATTCACTTAGAAGTTATTCTATTCAAATAATTGCAAGCCATAAAATTCTTGTGTGTTTTTGATAATACTCAAAATACCCCCCCCCCCTGCCGTCATACACCAAACCAGCTACAGCTCTCCCTTCACTTTATACAAAAATCAGCGGTTGTTATTACACATCCTGATTGCGTATGGAACAAAGGAGTCTGCGTATCGATTTGTACGACATTTCAGAGACCGTAGTCTTCTGCCTGATCGTAGGAATTCAAAATAATCATGTAGAGGGTGATTCTCGTTTAACATAATACCATCTGCCATATTGGCGATCCGATCTGTACATTCCTTTGTAAGGTCGTAACTTTCCCCAGTGATTTTGCTAGCCTGTCTCACTATAGCTTCCATTCTCTTGAAGTCTTGTTTCCTGCAGACCCCGAACCAGATGACACAGTTAAACAATACAATACTTTCAACAAGTGATTTATAGAAAAGATTGAGAATAGTTCTATCAATGTGTAGTGATCTCAGTTTTCTCAGAAAGTACATACGAGTCCGGGCTTTTGAGATAACAGATCTACATTGTATATCTATTGACGCGGATTTTCTCTGTTGCAAACTATTGCCAAAGATAGCATTGTTAATCTTCTGAGCAAATCCGAATCCTTAAAGTACTGTAATTTTTGCTTGATAATGTACTAACCCATATAACTTTATAAAGGACTCGCAAATTTAAAGTTTCAAACCGAATACTAAAACATTACATTGTACACGGTCTATTTCAAAAAAAAAAAAAAAATCATTTGAATGTGTTGTGTTAGGATTTAATAGCATCAATCTGCCTTTTATTTTCCGTATGTAAAGCGCACAAAAACGTAACCGACATTACCGAATACAGTGGAATGCCTTGTACGGCGTGATATTATCATTAGAAGTATATCCCATTCCTTTTCCTTTTCTTTGCTTGAAGCAGTAGTCAAACCATGTGTCATTTTCAAAGCGACATCACTTGGGAATTAGAATGTATGAAGATGATCGTTACTCGTGTATTTCGCGCTACTAATATAGCATTTGACAGTATTTTGTTACTGTATGCTTACGATTACGAATGTCGGTTATGAATTCAAAAGACTCGTTCATCAATCGAACTATAAAGGTAAAAGTTGTGTTGAAAGTAGTTCGGTACAAGTTCAAAACGCAATCGAAGTCATCGTCACAGGGTGAACTAATAGCTCTAAAATACTTGTTTAGGCCGTAAAGATTGCCGTATGCAATCTTTGTAGAAAGTTTTGACTGAGGCCATCTTTTGAGTATTTTGAGAAATTACATGAAGATTTTTTTTTGATTATGTAAAGAATTAGTTTGATTTTGACTATGAGAATAAAAAGGCGCGGTTACCTCAATCATGTCGTAGTTCGATTAGTCATGATGGGTAAAGTGAATTCATGACTTGTTGAGAGAGAGAGAGAAGAGAGAGAGAGAGGGAGAGAGAGGCCAAGCAAGAGGCAATAGGCTATTTGTACATAATGCCCACCGGCACCGACAGACACAAGCACAGTATATCACAGCTAGTAGACGCTTATAATTGACCATGTCAGTTACGCTGGGGTCGCTCATAACACACAAAGGGCATCCATGGAACACGTCAATTTCTATATGTGGGACAGTACAATATTTTCGCGATTTCGTGCCGAGTGAAGGAAGGATATCCTTATGATTTCAGCTGGCGCGCGCTGCTGACCCATCTAATCATCACGTTACACCTTAGGTATCATCTTATAGCTGGATAATAATTTTCCTTTTACATGGTATGCGTTCGTTAGTGCCCTACAATGAAAAAGAAGACTCTTAGGGGAATTTTAGACGAGTATGTGAACCCATTATTTCCGGGACATCGGTAATGAATTAGCCATGCACGAAGTCGATGACCTTTCATGTCGCTCTTGGAAAATTTAAACAATATTGCATTCAGGTTTTAGCCTTAACCTGTCAAAAAAAAAAATAAATCATTTGAAAACGTAATTCAGTGATCATGATCTGCGGGGTCAACTCGATGTCACCCGTGCGAGAACTTGGATATTCTAGACGGGGTTTTTCGGCTTGCCGACTGACTGGCAATGCGCAAGCAAGGGTTTGAAGCTCCTTGGCGCAAGTAACAAGCCTTGTATTGTCGGGAATCGTCTCATTTTACGCTTGCGCTGAAACTGTCGGCCGGGGAATGGCGCATGGACTCGCACGAGGTATACACCTGATACACACGTACCGTGTAAGCACTGCGGAAACCAGGGAGGTGAGAATGGGATCATGCGGGAACCAAGCACTGGCGGCACGGGGCCGTGCGAAATCGCACCCCAAAGCCGCACGGGTCCGCGTGCGCCCGACCCGCACGGGCCCATGCGCCAAACCCGCACGGGTCCGTGCGACAGCGTGCGAGGGAGTATGGATCCGCACGCAGGCGTGCGGATCTGCACGGGGGCGAGCAGATCCGCACGGAGGTGCACGACTACGCACGGGCGCGTACAGGGGCGCACGGAGCCATACGCTCCCGTGCGAGATCGCACGAACCTGCACGCAGCCGCACGAAGCAGCCCCGTGCGCAGTGCGTGCGGGAGTAACATAACATAATGGTCTGACTGTATGTTCTATTTGATGCTACTTATTTTCTGTTCTGAGGCTTTATCTCAAGAGAAAATGTGAGTTTAATGTAGTACAATACTTTTAATCAATGCAATCAATGCAAAGAATATAAAACTGGGTGTAAGGATAATCGTTAAGGTCGTGAATGGAATTCTAACAATTTTGCCTTGAAATATTGGATGCATTAATTACAATACAATTAACGTTCTGTAGCTCGTATTCGTATATCAGAAATTATATTCACGATAAAAATTTGAACAGATTTATGCTTAAATATAGCTATGCAAATTTTAAGTGAGATATAGGTAATTATTCCTGAGTGGAACGTATTCTACATCAGTGATTCTCAGCAGTAAAATTAAGACCACAGACACCATCACTGGGTACCTTTTACAGATAGAGATAATAAGCCTGTGGAGTTATAATGGCGGCCAATTTGCATTTAATTAAATGCAAATATATGCAGAAAATGTATAAAGGGAAGCTTAAAAGTTACTGCTTGTATCATAATTGTATTTCCTGACCTAAAAACCATAGGTTTAGACACAAGAATCTATTTTCTACAGGTTTTATGTCCAGATATATAGCGACTTAATTCTGAGTGTATACTACATTAATGATACGAAGATACGGGCTTGCACAGGCATTATGGCGGCCATTTTATATGTAATTATATGCAAATATATGCAAAAACTATATAAAGGGATGCTTGAAAGTTAATAAAGATAACATATTTGTATTCCTTGACCTAAAAAACATAGGTTTAGACACGGGAATTTACTTTCTGTGGGTTATATATCCCGAGATATAGGCATAAATAGGTTGTATGGCGGCCATTTTGAATTTAAGCAAATTAGACAGTGATCCACCACTCGAATTTTAGGGAACTTTTAATATGTTATTTTAATAGCTCTTCCGGGTCAAATGCAAGTGGAATCGTTTCTGTTGCAATTAGTTGTGGGTCATTTCATATTTTGACTGGACCACATGTGGATATTCCTTTAGCGCGATGTCACACTTATAGTTCAAACTAGTAAGGTACCCTATTTGTTTCAAGGAAAAAAAAAAAAAGAAAGGACGCTTCAAAGCTCTTTTCGTTCTTTTTTTTTTTTTTTTTTTAGTCATTCCACATTCTAAGACTCGCCCGATGTCTTTCTGTTTTTATGCAAGCACACACAAATTTATCCGATGGCTCTTTAATAAACGTAAACTGAACAATGATAGTTGCAATAGGTTTGCAGGCAAAATTTAAAATTCGAACTGTAGCGGGCCTATCGATATTAAAAACAATAACTGATGTAGCGTGTATGACAGAGTCAAAACTTATCAAAGACAAAAATGTTATGTTACTAGACATTTTCTCGTAAAGAGCAGAATGCAAACACAGTAGTGGTTCGTCTAACACAGACATAGATAGCAAAAACCTTCGAATGATAATCATTTACCCCTTGTGGTTTGACCAAAGTGGCGAGTTACAACTGAGTAGTGCGATTAATGGAAGAAAAAAACTCACGATGAAATGAATATTCAAGACTAACCTGATTGGGAACTGCGCGATGCCAAAATCACGAAGACAACCATTTTTAGTAGAGCTTTCATCTTGCCGACTTCTCCTCTATACCATACAATCTAACAACATGTTCACTTCTTCTTGAGTTGTAATATTTTACTATTTTTGTCAAACTTTTCATTTGCCTAGAGATGGCGCTATTAGGCAGAGACTCCATCCCCAAACACCTTCTGATCTGGAGATTCTCCCGCCTGAAACCCCTAGCAAACGGGAGACTCCGACTTGATGTGTGCGAAGCGCGAAGTTCATTGCGGCCGGGGTCCAGGGCCCTTAAGCGAACCCTTGGCTTCTACATGCTCTGTCGTGCTATCTCAGGATTATTTTTTAACAAACCATGACACTAAGTAAGAAATCATTTCAAGCGGGAGACACTGAGCCAGAGATTTTGCAAAAATGGGCTTTCGGCGGGAGATCTCCCGTCGAAAGCAGGAGAGTTGGCGTCTCTGTGTTATAGGTCGTATAGGTTTCCCGCTCAGTTCCGTATTATGCAAAAATTCGATAGCGCGTAAATTTTAATGATCACGAAGATCAACAAGAGCTAACAAGTTCATTCAAATTGATCTTATCACGATGAAATTTTATAATCTTCTCACAACGTGTAAAACAGGAGTTCAAATTAACAATGCAGTAAGTCCGACACAACGGGGTGAGGGTGGGTAAAGGGGGGGGGGCGTGCCCCTTCACTTTTTGGCTAAAAAACATTGGTCTACTGATATACAAAATGCACTTTTTTATAAACAAAATCGGTGAGGACGCAAGGAAAGAAAGAGGAACACAGGGGGAAAGGGAGGGGGAAAGAGATTGTTCATGAATGACTATTCGTGGGTGTCGAACTCTTTTACGTGTACCCGTGGACTTCTGAGCCTGCTCCTAATACGCTGATCCGATCAAAATACAACGTACGCGCAGCACACGGAGCGCGCTTCATACTAACCAGGCTTATCATCGCCACAAAAACAAACAAACAAACAAACAACAGCCATGCGAAATTGGACATCTCGGATCTGTACACGCTTCTCATACATCACATTCTGATTCATCTTTTATTGGTCTATGATGGAACATGGAAATTTTGTTTCCATTGACATTTGTAATGAAAGTTCATTATGAATACATTTCAGACCCTACAAATCTATTACACGATCATGCACAATTTATACAATATCATCATTTCTTTAACCCTTATAGCCCGAGCTACTGTAACCCTTCCCAGGTCCCAGAATTTTGAATTTGCAAACTGATGATTATGATAGTATAGGCACAACTTGTGTGAAAAATTCCGAATGACGCAAGGGAAAAGGATTATCTACATAAATTGCTTTTTTTTCGTATTTCTATGATATCTATTGTCTAATGCCTTTGTCACATATAAACTCCACAAAAAAGAAATCACAAGAATAGTTTCTTCATAATTTGACCCTCCCCCCCCCCACCCCGCACATGAGTATCCTCCTATTCTGCCCCATAAAAGTTCACCCCCTTTTACGTTATGTTTCAGATTTGAATTTGCAAATAATTTGATCAATAATTAAGGAAGTAACGCTAATTTTAAGACATTTTATTTTGTATTTGTTCATTACATGGCTCGCAAGTTGTTATCCCAGTGTGTGATTAGGCAAATGGCATTATCGTGAAATCTGTCACGACTACATTTACTGCCGTCTATTTTATATTTTGTCATTACCATGTGAGCGATATTCACATCCATCCTTATTCTCTGTTAAAGGGTCGTACACCCTACGACAAATTCCAATACTAGTAGCTAAACAATTTTTTCTCCATTTCTTTTTTACAACATTGTTGACTGAAAGTTTTCTTACAATTCGACCGAAAGTGGGCACCATAGGTATCGTTGAATTTCAGATCTAAAAATGCAAGAGCTCTCCCGTCTGGGAGGGGGACACCTCTCTCACATCCTCCCCTTTTGGTCAATCTCCTTAGGCTAAAGCACACATATGCAGAAATAAGGAATGACTATACCACATTCGCTCAAGGAATCACATTGCTTTCAATATTAATTTGTCTTACTTCTCTTTTTGGCACTTTTCAAAATATTTTTCCCAAAATTACTCACTATATATCGTTGAATTTCATTTCTAAAAATGCAAAGACTCTCTCGTCTGGGATGTGGATACCCCCTACCAAATCTTCCCCCTTTGGTCCCATGTCCGTAGACTTAATATATACACAGTGAAGACGCAAACACAGAAAATGAGGTTATGGAATTTAAACCTCATTAGCTATTTGAATTACATCTCCGTCTGTTCATCTCAGCGTATACAAAGCAAAGACGCATATTAGACATGAAAAAAAAAATACAGCGGTGGTAGTTTCCACGGTAGTTACATGTACTTGCATTGCCTTCGAGTATCATCCTTTCTTACTTTTCATTAACAACTTTCCAACTCATTTCACCAACAAATTGTGCACCAGATTGTTGGATTTCACCTTTGAAAACGCGAGATCTCCCACAACACTCTTCCCCTCGCTAGGTCACTTCGCTCCCTGGCATGAGTGTTCACCTCAAACATTTAACATAGGGCCTACACCCTTGCCCCCTAGAAAACTTTTCCTGCGTACAGCCATGCTCCCCCATCCCCTCCCCTAACTTGAAAACGGATCGAAATCTTTGTGAACCTCCATTCTATTATAGGTTTTCCCGGACAATTTCATACTTTTGTCATTCAAGTTCCTATTCCGAGCATTCGATTTCACGCACTCCGCTCTCGCAGCACTGAATCAACAATCAAATTCAAAATCCGGTCATTCGAAATCACTATCGGAGCTTTCAAATTTATTATAGAAGCATTCAAATTTAAGAGAGGAGCACGCATTTCAGCAATGAGCATTCAAATTCATATCAAGCTGGCGATGGAATTTCGTCTTACATTGAAATTCGTGAATAGGCAACCATGTTCCAAATAACTGCATTCAGTTTAAAAAGAAGTCCTGAATTTAGTTATTTTGAGGCTGTGTATGCGTGTCCTTTTTCATTTACGGCCGTGTCACAACTTTCCGGGCAAGCTACGCGGGCTTGTTGCGAGTAGGGATTTTCCAGCACGCAGGAGAATTTTCTGTGGGCGGACAAGAATGTTTGCGAATTTTTCACTTGTGTTTTACCTGCTAGACGCGTGCTATTTACCTTCTACTTACGGTACGTGTATTCCGTGTGACCTTCGTGAGAGCTTTGAAACCTATCCTATAGCGACGGATAATGCGAAGTACCTTGGAGATGCATGTGAGGTGCTGCCGGTAAAGGTCTCCTACTGGTTTTCTGCGTGTACTTCTGCGGACAAACCCCGCGACTCACTCGAAACAAGTTTTGAGCATGCACAAGGTCTTGTCACGCCGTATCTGGGGAAGTTTTGCGGGTTGACCTACGGGGAAACAAATTTGGTACCCGGAGTTCTCCGCAGTTGGTCCGCACCTGACAGTATCTAGCGCGTATCTCTCCCGTAGTTGCCCGGATTTACCCGCAGCCAAGTTTTGAGCATGACGGAAACTTTTTCCGGATGAGTCGCGGGGATTGCCCGCGATTCACGGTCCACGCAGAGGTCCACGCAGAACGCCAGTAGGAGGCCCTTAGCGGCAGCATCTCGCTGGCAACTCCCACGCAGGTACTTCCCAGTCCCCTTATGCGGCCAAGATAATAACATTCTGTGGGACTTCTGCCATTCCTTCAAAGGAATTCCTTCACTGAGTTGTCAGCCCCCACGGGCCTGGCACGAAGGTCACACAGAATATCCGCAAGTAGAATTTAAGTAGAACGTGTCCAGCAAGTAAGACACATGCAAAACTCGCCCAAATCCTTGTCCGCCCGCAGAAATTGTCCGATATGTGGAAAATCCCAACACGCAACAAGCCCGCGTATCTTGCCCGGAAAGATGTGACAGGATCTTTTTTTTTTTTTTTTTTTTGGCAGCCGGTAAATAGGACCTGCGTGCGCAACTCCGGGTACCTACGGGTGAGATACGTGCTAGGTACTGTCATGTGCGAGTCATCTGCGGAGACCTCCGGGTAGCAAAAATTGTTCTTCGCGAGTCGCATGCAAAGTTTGCCCGGAAAGGTGTGACACGGCCTTTAGCTTTGAATGTACTCGGATTTATGATGTAGATTATTTATTTTGCAGTGGAGGTCCACCTCTTCGTTACAAAAATTAACTCGGGCTTCACAAAAAGGATGGATGTTCCATGACTTGTGTGAGAGAGTCACAACTCATTCACGTAAAAGACGCCTCTTCATCGCAAAGAGCAGGGTGTTTAACCCGGTGAAGTGGTCCCACCTTACATTCTGTTACGACCAAAATCACTCTGAGAATGATCGCACAAAAGAAACAATCAACTGATGTTCAGGCGGTTTATTAACAGTGATATTGTGGGTACAGACTCGTAATCGGTTTTCACATCAGTACAATAATGATCAATAGAAACAATTATAAATCGGTAGTCACTTACACGTAGTACAGCCAAATTTGAAAGCAAGTAATCTTTTGACAGTGTCCAGATACGATGTTCGATGCACAGATGAATGATCCGAGATGCACCGATGAATGATACCTCAGACGTAAATCCAAAGGCGCAGGTTGTGATAATCCTCGGTATTAATCCGGGGTAAAGATCCAGGATATACGTCCACAGCGAAACGTGCAGAATCCACAGGAAACGGGCAGAATCCAAATGTTATGACGACCACGTCCAGTTGATGCGTTGAATGATGATTCACTTTATAATGTCCAGCAAGGAATCCAGCCCGTCACAGCTTTGCCGTAATAATGTCCGTTGGCACTAAAATATGGAGTCTATCTCCAATGTAGGCAACTTAATTCTCTGCAGGCAAAATGTCTCCCAGGCCTTATCTCCACAAACACAGTTTGTACAGCAGGTCAGCAGGTAACACAGGACTGACTATAACAAGTCGCTTCAGAGCCAGAAGTGACGTAACTCTCAGAGCAGAGGTGTTGGGTCCTCTGCCTACTGCAGAATTTCTCCAGCTTATATACTATCCATTCACCCCTTTCTAGTACATTCTGTAATTTTCTCCAACCTGGGGCCACATACCTGAACATACTAGCAAGTCCAAATTCCAGGAATCCTGGATGACTCACTGCCCAACTATGTGCATAACATCATTGCCAAAATTAACTACCAATCACATTGGGCTACAGGGACAGTGCCTCACTCAGCCAAATATGTAAGCACTTCCTAGAATATTCTGGAATGGGTTAAATCATTCTAGACTGAGTGAGCTATAATGTATTTCCTGTCACATGCATGTTACTGCAGCTACATTGTATACCACGTAGAAAATTCTCCACTGATCTGGTCAGCCTGTATGTACTATATCTATCTCATATAGAATGTTCTCCATTAATCTGGTCACCCTGTGTACATACAATGTACACATTAAAACAACCATGCATACAGCCTTGATACATTAAACATGTACATAACTACTTGTGTGTACATTTGTGACAATCCATCTGGATCCCATGAATGACCAGCTATTGCAGCTGAATACGGGCTATCCAGCCATCTCTTAGATGGAAAATGATACAAACAAACAAACACTGTAGGCACTGTATAGGCCTACAGGACAGCATAATACGGAAGGTTAGTTGACACCTTCGGGGAAAAAAAAAAAACAATTTCGACTACCTTGAAACTGGTAACATGAACATTGCATACGTCTTGTTTGTTGTTTATTGCTATCTTATTGGTTTACCTTTGCGGGACCATGAGAGATCATTGTGTGTCAGTTTGTCTTTAAATAATTGATGCATTGTCATTATGTGGTTATTGTTGGAGCGTTGTCAGCATGCAGTATCATCAAGAAATATGATTAGATTGTCGTTGTGTTGTTTGGATGCACTGCTGACATGGCTGATTGGACCTAACAATTTAAAATTTATTGAAATGAAAAACAAAGATTTCATGAACAGAGAACAAATAATGTAGAACCTTTTAACAATCACAATTGCACTGTATGCAAGCCTTCATTGGTTGAGTAAGCCCTTTTTCCTTTCTTTAGAAAGTCTACTCCATTTTCCTCGTAAAATTGATTGCACGAAGTAGGAACTTGATCGCCTGGAAATGAAATTTAATGCTCCAAACAAGCTAATCGAGACTATCACATGACTATCGCGTGAATTTGAATACACGAGTATGAAATGCAATGTTCGTATTTGTAAATTTAACGCCCAAGCGTGATTTTTATTTAACGAAAACGAAAATAATAGAATTCCATAAATGAAATTGATCGCTCGGATTCTGAATTTGAATGCCAAAATATTTTCGCGTGCGTGCGCTGTGTGGATTTGAATGCATCAAATCATTAAATTAACCGGGAAAACCTATACTGTCGGCCCCCTCACTTTGGAAAAAAGGAAAAGCTCGTTCCGCTGGCTCTGATGCACCTGAGACCCATAATTAGTCCGCACAAACAGAGCCCTTATGAACGTTCCGCATTTCAAATCCAAAGTCGAGCATTTACTAGTTTGCAGGTACAAACCCTTGTTAGTCATAAAGGAGTCTGCGCCGAGACTACTATACGCACCACCCCCATAGGCCCTATGTTGTAGCTACTCCCTTGTTGGGAGTTCCCGAGAACTGCTGCTTCGAGAAAGCTAGTGATGGCGCGATCCCGAGAGCTAGGAATGCAGTTTGGCAAAAAAACTGAAAAGCTGCAGATATTGAGTATGATTTCCTCTACACTTTGGTTGGAGGATGAAAGCTTCCTCATGGATAGTCCGACATAGATTGCATGGAGGAGACAGATGGAAATAGTTTTGACTCTGTGCGGACCCACATTCATGTCCTTTTTTCATGCTTTGGCTCAGGTTATCAACCTCACTTACCTGATTTCGTTACGTAAGAAGATTTCTGTACAACGCAATTGTACATAGTCAACCCGCAGGAAAAAAAAAAAAAACAAAAAACCTATCGATTACGTAAGAGCAGTGACTCACTGCGCTCGTGCGTTCAATAGCATTAGCGTATCGTCATCATTTTATAGACATAATTTTCATAAGAATGTGAGTAGTTGTACGCATTCCAAATGCCACGTAAACTGGCTGCGGCATTGTCCACTTCAAATGCAGAATACGTATTGCAGAAGTCTGTAGGCGAGGGTTCATGACTTACCCTATAGATGTCATCCTTGTAGCGTCCTTCATGATGGAAATTGGGTGAGGAACGCCAGTCACTATGGTCACATGTGTTGCTCCTTTTGTTCTTATTTTTGTTTCATCACGAGTTTGCACCATTGGTTTGGCAGTCTTGGGCTGCTCGAAGTTTACTAGATTTGGTTCTTAAGATGTCGAGATGTTGGCAAGTCTCGCTAGTCACTCAATCTCTGGATTTTAATTTTGTTTTGATTTCTACTTTATAAGTGAGATTCAATGAAATACTCTAATGTTAACTATATACAAGCTAGGCACCTTGATAGGTGGTAATACTCTTGACAATTCAAGACGATTTGTGTTTATTTGGCTCAAACAAAGGCTCTAGGGACTCTCCAATTCAGCTGTTTTGATATTATATGAAACAAGCTCCCTTATTTTGATTAAGAAGTGTTGTTGTATAATTGTAATTTGGTCTGATTCGACTTCTTAAAGCATGATAAAAAGTTGTTGCAAAATCATATTTATTCCAGTCAAAAGCTTGTTGACACAAGTTGTTCTATTCAAATATCCGTATTGCCAAACAGACTCATTTATGTGATGCGCTTATCCCACAGCGTGATTTCTTTAGATAATTTCAATGGGCTTAATGTCCAAAGGTACCACTTCATTTTTATTTTCGATGAGATCGAACAGTAATCCTCATATTATGCCGCAATGATACGGCTTATTCTAGTATGCATAATCTCAGCCCTGAATGCAATAACTTTCTGAGTTTGAAGTACATGAAGATTTTGTTGTTCTTTTTCTTGCTGTTTTCTCACAAATGCGAATATTGTACTCATTTTATACACCTTGCACCTATAGTTTCATACTGAATTGTCCAAACCCTGATTTTGATTTTGTCTGTCACGGTGCAAAGTTAATTCGCATCAATACTCTGTCCATAATGATTATAGGATGATTTTGTAATCCTTTTGCTTAAATAGACCAACTTTATTTGTTAGAGCCTATCATAGATATTATGTCATTTATAGACATTTCGAATATTCTTGTGTGTTGTGTTTGAAAAACTGAGCAAAACTGATATTACAATCATTATGAAGCAATTGCCCTATTGCTGTTGTTGCTTTTGATAGCTGTGAGCTAGTATACTATTGTAATACAATGTTCTATAGGATGAGGATGGGGGGGGGTAGTCTGACATAGTTTCTGTGGTGGAAACAGATGGAAATAACTTTGGCTCTACGCGGGAACCATGTTCATGCCTTCTTCTGTTATTTTTCCATTCAGTGTACATTGTTTGCTCAGGGTATCAACCCTGCTTGCCTGATTTCTACGCGGGAACCATGTTCATGCCTTCTTCTGTTATTTTTCCATTCATTGTATAATACATTGTTTGTTCAGGGTTCCAACCCTGGTTGGCTGATTTCTTTATGTAAAAAGATTTCGGTTTAACCCAATTTATATAGGCAACTGGGAGAAACTGTTTTGATTACGTAAGAGCAATGACACACTGCACTTGTACGTGCAGTGGCAATAGCGTACCATTATCATTATCCTGTAGTCGTGATTTTTATAAGAATGTGAATAGTTGACCGCATAAAACGTTATCCAACCAGACTGCATTTTCCCCATTATACATTTAACGCATAATAATGCATGCCGAAGTCTGTATAGACAAGGGTTTGACTTACCCCAGCATCCCAGTATAAAGTCCTTCACGATAGAAATTTTGGCGAGGATCTCAAGTCACCGTGGTCACATGCAATGTTCCTTTTATTTATTTATTTATTATATTTTTTTTTTGGTTTCACCATGATTTCGTGCCATTGAGTTGACGGTCTCAGGCTACCCGAAGCTCACTAAAACTGGTTTTTATCACGTTGTCAAGTCTCGCTATGGTGTCACTCAACCTCACTCTGAATTTTTATTTTGTACTGTTTTGTTTTGATAGATAAACCTTTGCGGTAGTTTGATGCCCCCAATCTCAGTATAAAGATCCATAATATTTGTTTTGCATAGGATTTTTTCCCTTCAATATTGCATCAAACTTTGTCAGTTTTCACAAGAATAATATAACATCCCTTTTATAATCTAATACTGTGCAATAATGTATATCTCATTCATATCGTTAAGAAAAAAGTATGATCAATCTTACGCTTCTTATTGATTGCAGCATGATTAATGTCTGCATTTTCTTTAAGTTGCTCTTTTTAGTGCTGCTATATTTTCATCGTTCACTTCCGTCATTCTTGATTATCTTATATTTCCTCACATACTTTTTGCCAAGACAAAAAGGTAGGGAGCTTCTACTGTTTTTTTCTACTGTTTTTTCTCTGTTCATATGCCCTGTACTGATTCTGCTGAATTCCGTTTGCAGACCTTTTCATTTAGTGTGTACGCTTTCTACTTGTGTTGTTTATCTTGTTCTTCTGTGTTCTTTGATTGTGTCGCTTGAACTCTATGTTAATATGTTTTTGCCTACACGCTGTACTATCCCCGAACTCGAAATTGTTTGTGATTCATTTACGTTCACACATATTATTCTTTTGCAACCTTGCCAGTTGACATGCCTTCATATACTTTATGTTCTGCGTTATGGCTAATCGACTTAAAGGGGATGGCTAGTAACCGATCAGTGGGAATCAGTGGGAATGCTGAGGGATGATCGTTCCAATCCTTGTGGGATTCATTTAAGAGTACATTATATATCTACTGTTGTGTGAAAATTATTTGCTTCAGAACGGTCTCATATTCAAGTAATGTGCAGATTAATGCCCCGTCACTGACCAGGTACGCTAACCTGGAAACATTAAACTGCACATTACTTGAATATGAGACCATTCTGAAGCAAATAATTTTCACACAACAATAGATATACAATGTACTCTTAAATGAATCCCACAAGGATTGGAACAATCATCCTCCAGCATTCCCACTGATTCCCACTGATCAGTTACTAGCCATCCCCTTTAACGCAGCATTTGACTCCCTTGATGACGATGAACTCTTTGATTTGTTTAGACGCTCGCCTACAGAATCAACAAGTCAGATCAATTCACGTTCTTCTGCACTTTATGAAAACCTCGTTGCCAATAATGTTAATTTTTTTTTTCTAATGATTTGTTTAATGATTTTGACTTTGAACATGATTCCACTTTAATCTCCTCCAAATATGTTACGGTTGATCAATTTAAAGATTTTGTGAAAGATTTTTCAGAAAGTGTATTTTCTATAGCACATTTGAATATTAGGAGTATGAATAAGCATTTTGATGAATTACAGGTATTGTTAGATAATCAAAATAAACAACAAATATCTGTAATAGGTTTAACTGAAACATGGTTATCATCTGATATTAATTTACCGTATGCATTGAATGGTTATGATTTGATTGTAAATAATAGAGTGAATAGGACCGGCGGCGGGGTTGCGATTTATTTATCCAATGACCTTGAGTTTGATACTTGTGATGATTTGAATATAATGAATGATATAATAGAGTCTTTGTTTGTTGAAATTTCCATCCCTCAAAGTAAAAATATTATAGTTGGCGTTGTTTATAGACCCCCCAACTCCAGTTCTAAAGATTTTTTTAGATAGTATGACGAATTTATTAAAAAGCCCTCGTTTTGTTAATAAATGTATTTATATAATGGGTGATTTTAATATCGATTTGATTAAGAGTGATGATAATACGTCACAAGAATTTCTTGAATTATTTTTGTCATCCTCTTTTTTGCCATTAATTTCCAAACCTACACGTGTTACAAATCATTCTGCCACCCTCCTTGATAATATTTTCACTAATTCTTCACAAGTTTTGAATTCTTCTATGATTTTATCCGATATGACCGATCACTTTCCAATTATAACATACTGTGACCTTAAACATTCGGTTAATAAGTCTTATTTTTCTTTATTTAAACGTAGAGCCACACCAGAAAATTTAGCTAGTCTTGACGCTTGTTTAGACAGGGTTAATTGGTCAAGTGTTTGTGACACTGATGATGTCAATGTATCATTTAATAATTTTATGGAGATAATCAATAAGTATTTAGATGATTATATTGCTAAACTAAAAGATAAGTCAGTAAATTGTAAAACAACACCTAAACTTCCATGGATTTCGAAATCTCTCCTCCGTTCAATTAACAGAAAAAATAGATTGTATTATAAATTCAAAATGAAAAAAACTGAGGAGTCAAAAAATGAATATACATCATATAAGAATATTTTGATTAAGGTCATAC
Source organism: Diadema setosum (assembly GCF_964275005.1). Lineage (NCBI taxonomy): Eukaryota > Metazoa > Echinodermata > Echinoidea > Diadematoida > Diadematidae > Diadema > Diadema setosum. The sequence continues at coordinate 21,201,806 of NC_092706.1, forward strand.
GATCTGAAAAGCGGAAATATTATACCATTCAAATAGAAAAATATAAACATGACGTGAAGAATATATGGAAGATATTAAAGCAGGCCATGAATATATCAAAAAAGAAATTGAATATTACAAAAATAAGATTTGATAATAACACTGTTGAAGATCCTGGTGATATAGCAAATATTTTTAATTCTTATTTTTCAATGATTGGAGAGAATCTGGCAAAAGAAGTACCGCAGTCCATACGCATTTTGCAAAATTTTTAGGTCAATCCAATCCCAGTTCTATTTTCTTAGCTCCAACCACGAAATATGAAATAATAGACATTGTTACTGCAATGAATGATAAACGAAGTGCCGGTTATGATGATATAAGTAATTTTATTATAAAGGAAATTATATTTTCTATTGCTGACCCACTTTCTCATATTTTCAATAAATCCATATTACATGGTGTTTTTCCTGATTGTATGAAAATTGCTAAGGTGTGTCCTTTATTCAAAAAAGGAGACAGTTTTGATATAAGTAATTATAGACCTATTTCTCTACTTTCATCCCTATCTAAGGTTTTGGAAAAATTGATATTTACATGAACGATTAAATTTCTCAATTATTATAATGTTTTTACGAATTCTCAATTTGGGTTTCGTCAGAAACACAGCACCATTCATGCTCTTTTGAAGTTTGTTGATAATGCCGCACATACTATAGATGACCATTCTCATCTTGTTGGTATCTTCCTGGACTTCTCCAAGGCCTTCGACACAATTAATCACGAAATTTTACTTCATAAATTGTCTCATTATGGTATACGAGGGAAGGCCTTGGAGTGGTTCAGGAGTTACCTGCAAAACCGAAAACAATATGTATCTTTGAACGAGCACAGCTATAGTCTTGAAGTTATTAAATGTGGCGTCCCTCAGGGGAGTATATTAGGACCTTTACTTTTCATCATTTACATAAATGATTTTTGTAGATCATCCGATATACTTTCTTTTATACTTTTTGCCGATGATTCAAATATTTTCTTCTCCCACCAAAATCCAATCACTCTTGTCGATACTGTTCATTCTGAATTAAAAAAAAAAAAGTGACTCAATGGATAAGAGCCAATAAATTATCACTGAATCTTCAGAAAACTAACTACATGTTATTCAGTAAGTCTATAGAAGTTTTACGCACAGATATCATCTTTGATGACGTTCATTTAGAGCGTGTATCACATACAAAGTTTCTTGGTATTACAGTAGACGATAAACTTTCGTGGAAGCCTCATATTATTAATATTAGTAAAATAATTTCGCGTAATATTGGTATTATTAATAGACTTAAATCTCATATCCCGTTGTCTTCTTTGCTGACGTTGTATTTTTCATTAATATTACCTTATTTAAATTATGGAATTTTAGCATGGGGCAGTGCCCATCAAACTTTATTAGATAGATTATTGTTATTACAAAAAAAGGCACTTCGTATTATTTGTGGCGTTTCTCCATGTTCCCATGCAGATCCATTATTTGTTAGATATAACATTTTAAAAATCAAAGATTTGTTTTTCTTTCAGCTGGGTCAGTTTATGTTTAATTATAACACAAATGCACTTCCCAGCATTTTTGATTCAATGTTTCCACGAAATCAATCTTTTCATAATTATCCCACCAGGCGATCAAATGAGTTTCATTTACCCCTTCTGAGAACGTTATTGGCTCAAAATACATTTATATACAGTGGCCCTAGATTTTGGAATTCTTTAAGTTGTGATATAAAAAATTCTTTATCTTTGAATTCGTTCAAGCGTAAGTTAAATTTTTTTGTTGTTGAACTCATATTAAGCTATATACGATTCATTACTTAGCTGGTCTTTACAGCCTAAGGGTTCATCGTCAATCGTCAATCATTGATTTCATCATTGTGTATTTTTTACATTATCTTAATTGTATAAACTTTGTTCGGCTGATCGAGCTGAAACACCTCAATTCCCTCTTCTGATCCAGATGTACAGCACCTCAATTCCATCTTCTGATCCCGATGGTCAGCGTGTTGGCTTTTCCTTTCACTTCCTTTTTCTTTCTCTCCTTTCTTTCCATTGTTCTTTTGTGTTTTATTACTGTCATGGTATACCCTACTGTAAAGTCATGTAAAGTCGTTGTGTTTCTACTGTCTTGTTCTGTCCTGTCTTGTTCTCTCCTGTCTTTGTAAAAAAAAAAAATAGTTCAATGTATTCATAAGAATCCTTTGAGTGGTTCACAATTTGCAGGCATGCTTTTCAGTGAACCTCTCAGTTCTTTCTTTCTTTTTTTCCCTCCAAACATAACTTTGTATTTTGCCGATATGCATGTATAATTTCATATTTGAAGGGGTCGGTGCATTATAGTGTTAACCCACACTTTGGTGAAAAATGAGTTACATGCATTTACACCATCCTGAATCACAGCTCTATAATCCCTAAAAATGTCATCTTGAAATTTAAGCAATAAATGGGTTTTTAATGCAATCACCTTTTTGCCCCGAAAATTTTTCACATCTTCTAGGCAGGAATATAATGCTAAGCCACACTTTTCAAGATGGCGACCTCCATGGTAGCAGACAGAAGGGTGTCATAAAAATATCTAAATCTGAACAGTGAGGAAACTTTTTCATCTGCAAAAAATTAGTGACTCTGATTCATAACATAACTTGTACTCTTCTGCCAGTTATGAAAATGGAGATGAGATAAACATTAATGAAATTTTAAGCATTTAATGAGTATTTTTTGTTAATTTTTGTACTGTTGGGGTTAGCACTATTTTCATGCTAATTCTACTGATCATGACATTTTTTGCCAGTTTTTTTATTTTTGTTGAACTTATCACCAAAATACCACAATCACTGGTTTTAGGAGTATTTTAGCATTGTGCATTATGACCTATAAGAAAATTAATCAACGTTCATGGTCTGTCCCAGCACCTTAAAGTTTCATTAGTGGGTTAGCACTTTATTCATGCTGACATTTCGCTTCAAAAGGAAAGCTTCCTCAAAATTAATCAGTAGTTAAATAACTGATGAAATATATTCAAAATATAAATCTTCATTTGTTACGTGTGGTTTTTTCATCGAAATGGCTTATTGTAATAAGTGTATTGTCTTTAAATTTATTATTTTTCCCGATGCAAGTGTGATCTGAAAATGTTCATATGGGTAAAAAAATGTACGGATAGCTGGATGTTTGGACATGTGCCTTATCTGTTAGTAATTCTTACAGAGTTAGATCACTAGTGTAACAACATTTGAAATTGTCATTGATTAATTTGTAACTTCTTTTGAATAACATGCAATTTTGCTATGCTTTCACAGCCATATTTAGGGGGATTAGCTATAGACAGCAGAAAATGGATGAAAACAAAATGCATTTTAATATCGATTTATTTACCTCAAATTTTCAAAAAAAAAAATCCTGCCGCTGTCAATACAGCTGTGCTTCCCTGTAGTCTCTTACATAACCGAGACACGATACTTACATGTTAAACATCCTTTGAAAGGATGTTACATTTATGATATAACTGCAAACATTATTTTTCAAATCTAACGCTGTCGTATAGAATTCATAGTTCCACGTTGTTGATACCTCTATACGGTTTCTCAATTTAAATCAATAAACGTTGAAAGCAATCAAAGCAAAATTTAAAGCATCAATGCTGATAGTATAGTGTTTTTTTAACGTAATTTAATTGTGAGTCAATAGCTCCTTTTTTTCACTACTGAATTTACCCTTTAAACTCTGTATTTATCATGCATTTTTATGAAGAAGTCTCCATGTTGGAAAGAAAATGTATTTGCTGTATTCTGTTACAAATTTCAGAGTTATTTTTTTCACAGGGTTGTTTTCAAGATTAATTTACAAAAAAGAAAGTTTCCTTCAAATTAATTTGGAGATTTGTGATTGATAAAACTAATTGAAAGCATATAGCTTTTTCATTTTTTCGTGTACGTTTTTGTCACCGTAACAGCTTTGACATGAGAACATTTTTTTCTTGTTCCTAAATGATCTTCATGATCCAAATGTAGTCTGAAAACGTGCATATGGGGTAAAATAATATAAACACACCAACTTGGTATAATACGTAGGCTATTTGGTCTTATTTGGCACATTGCTTGTATGGTCTATCCGAATATACGAAATTAATAAGTGTTCAGACTTCTAAAGAGATTTTTTCCCAATTTTTAAAAATGTTCTTTTCATGGATTTTTGGCCATTAAGAGTTAGTCATTCATTTTGTGATAAGAACTTTCCTGCATAATTTCACACAGCCTGCATTTACCAACGAACATGGAGGAGGATTCATTGAGGCATATACAGTCATAATTCTCATGCAACACTATTTTTTGGGGGGTAAATTCGTTGTCATACAAAGAAGGATTTTAGAGTACTATTGGTGATTTTGATACCCTAAACAAGAAAACCAATCTAGCTAAACAAGGCCTTAATGTCTACTTTATGGTATTTTATTCCCTTTAACAAAAGACATAATAATCTCTGGAATATGTTGATATGTACCATTTTACTCTATTTTCTCTGATCTAGATACTCTAAATTTAAAATGTGTTATATGCATAATGCTGAAGAAGGGACTCTTTCCCTGCTTTTAGGTACAAGGAAGATGTAAAATTCCTCAATGAGATATAACCCCCAAACAAATCATATTATTTGTATGACACTGAATGCTTTGTCTTTTAAAACTTGAATTGTTGAAATTGTTTAATATCCACATTTCAAGATGTCTTTATGCGTATATGATTGATTCTGTGCGCGTGTGTGCGTCTGAAATATATGCAAAGTTTGTCTTCATAATTCACACAGATTATACAATACAGACAGTTAGAAACAAGTATATCTTAGTTTAATTTCACTTCACAAAGGAGGGAAACTCAAATATTACGTTAATTTTCCATTTTAAGCGAAGAGATTGATATTTTGTGAGTTTTCAAAAAATAAAGAGTATTTGTATACACGACGGATTTGGCTGCAATAAAGTGCTAAGCCACAAATTCAAAATGTGACTTGAAAAATCCTCTTAAATCCGCCAAAATATCAGCGTAGTAAATTTCCCAAAGACACTATTCAATCTTGAGTATGTAAAGGTTCATGTACGAAAAAATTGGCCTTCTCGAGTCATTAACCTGATTTATGGATTTTTTCAAACTTTCAAAAGCGATTATCTCAAAATGAACATTGTGTGGGTTAGCACTATAATGCACCGACCCCTTCATTTGTTAAACATTATCTACCATGTAAAGTCGAATACATGCCTATGTTATATCTTCTGATTCATTTCGTGTTATGTTTGACGAAAAAGAAAGAAGGAATGAAATAAATGAAATGAAAAATGAAATGGAAATTGAAGGAACTGTATTTAATTGGGTGCATGTATAGAAAATAGGTGATTTTTGAGTGAAAAGAACTCGTAGTCTTGTTTTGCGAACCCTTGGACAGAGTCTGAGCTGAAGACCCCCCTCCCCCCTCCCCCTCCCCCCCCCCCCCCTTAGAAATTTGATGGATATCTCACTTATCCAGGTTAGTGAGGGAGAAACACCCATTTCTCCCCGCTATTTTACAGATTTTTTTTTTTTTTTTGAATTTTGAATTTTAACACACGTCTCTATTGGGGAAATAATTTAACACATGTGAGCCTTATACGATATTACGCCCTCAATTCTTAGAAATGACGCTGTTCATATGGTCGGTCTTGCGGGGCTTTTTTTTTTTTTTTCTCGTGAGCCTCTTGTGTGGGATAGTAGTTTCATACAAATCGAGACGAAAGTGGATATTTCATTAGATCGCATGGTAGAAGAGAAATCAGCAAAGATGTAAGCTCTACTGAAACTTGCTGTCTTCGCTATATTTCCTTTGCGGAGCTGTCAATCAGGTCAGTCTGGAAAATTTCATTTCGTCTATTTCTGTAGCATTTGTCACATTGGTCGAACTACATAGGGGTTTCTATCTTTCGCACGTTTTTTTTTTTTTTTTTTTTTGCAATTTATGTCGGTGTTGGACGAACCACTACTGTTTTTGCGTTTTCCCCTTCAGAAAAGGAGAAGTGGAATCTCGTAACATATCTTTTTTTTGTGTGTGTGTGTGTTTGGTTAGCCCTGACTCTGCCATAAACGGTACTTAGTTATTGTTTCAAAGATCGAGAGACCCGCAGCTACAGCTTGAACTCTAAGTACTGCCTGCAAAACCTATTGTAACTTTCATTGTTCACTTCGAGTGCAAGAGTCATCAGGTATATGACGTTTTGTGTATAAATATGCATGTGTCTGCTGTGTCTGTAAAATGCAGAAACAACAGACGAGTCTTAGAATGTGAAATGAAAAACAACAAGAAGAAATCAAAGGCCAAACTAAAGAAAGCGAAGGAAAAATAGTAGCGTTCATTTGTTTTTGATTTCTTTGAAACAATTATCAGTTGGAAATATGAGTATGACATACCCTATTATCAAAAGGAATATTCAGATGTAATGAAATGGGCGAGTATAAAAGAAATCTGCCATTTGAGTTGAGTCACCCCATCCCCTTTTCCATCCTGTTTGCTGCGGGCTGAGAAATTGCAGTATGTAAACTGGAACAAATCATTGCAAAATCAATGCAAAAGGTAAATGTGTTATAGGGAATTGCTTGGTGAACTCGACAACAACATAAATGATAAAATCCCTTTAAGAAAGTCTCTAAGTGGTAAATGCTAAAATACATAGTATCTCATTTCAGTTTCAAAGGTTCCACTGGAGTCTGAAAATCCCGTCCGTCTGACATCACCCGAATATCTATAGGATACTATGGAAATAACGAAAAAGTGAACTGGATTACAGCAGTGAGCAGAGAAAGGATAATCATTGTGTTCAACGATTCCAAGATGGGTACAGCGAATGATAAACTAACGATTACGGACGTGTCGTTTCCAGCCAATTTTCGCGACTACAAATATTCGAACACAGACGCCCCATCATTTCTTTCTCTTGGACACTCCATCGATATCAGTGTTCAAACTGATAGACGATTTGTTGCCAGAGGATTTAATATCACCCTGTACTGCTACACAACATGTAAGTATTAACTATAGTTCTTTGCTTATACTTTCAAGGATGACTTTCACACACAAGATGAACATTGTTGGGGTAAGACCTTTCTTCAGTTTGTCTCCCTCTGTACAAATGAAATTTGTAAGATTGCAACTGCTGATCCATTTTTGTAAACAAACGTGCCGGAAAAAAAGAGCCAGCGGGAATCGAGCCTACACTACCACCAGGCCATCTGTGGTTGCTGACAGTGACACGATAAACTTAGAACAAAATAAAACCCAATCCCAGAAATTCCGACATTGTTATGTTTTTTTTTTTTTTTTTTTTTTTTTTTGTGTGTGTGTGCGGAAAGGGGTAAAAACGCCATATCCGTAGCCTTTTGGTTTTTGTTCCAATTGATAATTTTATGTCTTTGTTCAAACGCATGATACTAGATGCATGCACCTTACTGATTGCTTCTTATCATGCATGCAGCATAGGCAACATGCATCACTAAAATTTTGTTGCACCCGATCGTCCAAGATGCATGAGTCATTTTCAATTTTCAAGAGAAGCTTGAAATTTTCAAATGTTTATGGTTCCAAGATGTTTATTTACATAATAACAAGTCACAAACCTGTTCCAACAACTATCTGTTGGGGTATCGGAAATTAAGAATTAGTGAGACTGTAAATGATACCTATATTTTTTCTGATATTTCTCGCATTCATACTATCGTGAATTTAGTTTTGAGAATCGGTACAGTATCTTATGCCAGATTTTGTTTCTTGCGAATTTTTGATGTATATATTTCTCGAACAATTACAGTCATATTCGACGACTTTTAGTATTCATCAATTCTGAACTATTTCTTCGTATTATTCCAATTTACAAATTTCTACAAACTTCTACTGAACAAAATAATAAGTTTTGTCCTAAATTATCATATAAAGATATTTATCAGAGACTTGTAATATTTCCTGCACTTCACAAAGATAGTCTGTTATAACTGTCCGAATCCAGTAAAGCTAAACATTTTGTATCTTTCCCTCTCGCACGCGAGATGCACACACACAATAGGCAACCTTCCACTCATTCACTTGCACTCACCCACAGTACGACGCGCGTCTGTGTTCAATGGCCTCCATTTCTTCCGTCGTGTTCTCCTTTGAATAATGAATAATGAACCTGCACACGAAGCTGAGGACCAATATTTAACAGATCATCATAGTGAATACTTCACAATTGACGAATTCAATTCCGAATTTTGCCCCCAAACTGGAAATGACAGTCGATCTGTTCACAGTTTTTCCATAGATAAATACTTCAGCCTCATTCATATCAATTCACGAAGCTTGAATAAGAACTTTGAATAAATCGAAACGCTCTTAAACTCTCTCCACCATTTTGCCTTTTCCGTAATAGGAATTTCTGAAACTTGGTTGCATTATGTCTCCCCAAATATGTTTAGTATTCAAAATTATGATATGATTCGTGCAGATAGAAGGACTGGAAGAGGAGGTGGAGTAGCCTTGTATATACATAATCAACTTCGTTACAAACTCCGACCTGACTTATCCATTAATGGTGTTGAAAGTTTATTCGTCGAAATTATAAATGATAAAACTAAAAATATTATTATAGGTATTATCTATAGATCACCAAATAACGAAATAGATTTATTTTTAGACAGCATTGAAATTTTTTCAAATACAATTATTCATGAAAATAAAAGTTTGTTCTTAATGGGGGATTACAATATTGATTTACTAAGTACGACAAACCATAATTCTTCTAGATTTCATAACACATTATCATTAAGTAGTCTTTATCCTCACATTAATAAGCCTACGAGAATCTGTAACACCACGTCAACTGAGACTTTAATCGACAACATCTTCTCTAACATTATTGATAAAAACTATACTAATGGCATACTTTATTCAGATATATCTGATCATCTTCCAATATTTACCATTCACGAGCAGATTGGAAACGTTCAACCAAAACAAAAATGCTATAGAACGCGAAGAAAAGAATCTCACGAAAATATTAATTCATTAACATCTGATTTATCACGCGAACAATGGCAAGATGTGACTTCGGTCAATGACGCGAATTTATCTTACGAAATGTTTTTGCATAAATTTCTTTATTATTATAATAATCGTATTCCCTTAGTTAATAAGAACAATCGCGCAAAAACAAAACAACCATGGATTACCAAAGGGCTAATGCGTTCTATACTCACCCGTAATCGCTTATATAAAATGTCCTTACGTAAACCAACACCACAGAACAAAGCAAAATACAGAACATATCGAAATACATTAACCACATTAATCCGGGCATCTCGAAAGCGATATTATTCAGACATACTAGAATCAAATAAGGACAGTAAAACCAAACTGTGGCGAACTATCAATGACCTTATTAAGAATAAAAAGAAAGAACTCCCGACCGTTATTTCCGAAAATGACCAAGATATTAACGACCCTGAAATCATTGCAAATTGTTTTAATAAGTTCTTTACCAACATAGGCCCCAATCTCGCCTCAACAATACTTCCAAACGCTGGAAATTTTACAGATTACCTTCCAGAAAGTAATAATAATTCTTTATTCTTTACTCCCACGAATGAAAATGAAATACTGAATATTGTTCGATCTTTTAAGTCGAGTAGATCTTGTGGCCACGATGAATTAAGTATGCATTTACTAAAACAAATAATACATTTTTTAGTAACCCCCATAGTACATATTTGTAACTTATCATTATCTACTGGGATCTTCCCAAATTCTTTAAAGATTGCGAAAGTAATCCCTATTCACAAAAAAGATGATGCGTCCCAAATAAAGAATTATCGTCCAATTTCATTATTGCCCGTCATTCCCAAAATCCTTGAAAAGATTGCACATAACGTTTGTATAAGTTTCTGGTTGATAACCACATTTTAAATCCTAACCAATTTGGCTTTCGCAAAGGTTTTTCTACAGATTTTGCAATCATTCAAACTTGTGACAAAATTATCGATTCTATTGCGAACAAACAGCACGTGATAGGAGTTTTTATGGACCTGAGCAAGGCCTTTGATACAATAGACCATGGAATTTTATTAAAAAAGCTACATATATTATGGCATAAGAGGAATAGTTCTTTCCTGGTTCCGAGATTATTTATCCCAACGTCAGCAATACGTAGCATTTCATTCAAGTACCTCGCTTAAGTCATATATTACTTGCGGTGTACCACAGGGATCCATTTTAGGACCTCTACTTTTTCTTATATATATCAACGATATCATAAATTCCTCAACCCTTCTCACCTATGTATTATTCGCGGACGATACCAGTGTCTTCTACTCTCACAACTGTTTAAACACACTAGTTGATATACTTAATTCTCAGCTTGCAAAAATTTCTACATGGTTTAAATGCAATAAATTATCACTAAATATAGATAAAACGTGTTTTATAAACTTCAATACTTCACATTTGCAACCGATAATGCCTAATAACATTATTATTGATGGTATGCCCATTATTGGAAAAAAATCAACCAAGTTCTTAGGGGTAACCCTTGACTCCAACTTAAATTGGAATAACCACATTGACAATATAACCACATTAATATCCAAAGCCATTGGAATACTTCGGAGATTAAAATATTTTGTAACGGAAAAAGTACTCATTATGTTATACAATGCATTAATCTTACCGTACATTAATTATTGTAATGTTGTCTGGGGAAACTGTAATAAAACCAAAGTAAATGTTATTTTTCTTTTACAGAAAAAGGCAATAAGAATATGTACCAACTCACATTATCTAGAACATACTGATCCATTATTCCTTAGACTAAAAGTTCTTAAAGTTGACGATATACACAAATTTCAAACAGCAATATTTATGTTCAAATACACGCAAAATCTACTCCCACTCTTCCACAACGCATTTTCCCTTAACAGGGATGTCCATGCTTACCCCACGCGCCATCGTAATGATTTCCATTTGAATAACCCTAAACTCCTATTAGCTCAAAAATCAATTCGGCATAACGGGCCTGATATTTGGAATTCACTCCCTCTCCACATAAAACAGTGCACATCTCTCTATTCCTTTAAGGCAAATACAAAGAAATATTTCTTGGCACAATATCATACGGTACAGTAATCATCAAACATGTACCTCTTATACTCAACAACAAGGCAATATTTGGTCCACCCCCTTTTCCTTTTCTTTTACTTTGCTGCTTGACCCTTCGCCCATATTATAACATATCCAATCATTTTCTTAGAAGTGCTGACCATCAACACTTTCGCGCTTCATCACCTGCACACGCACTCACAGGCACCACTCCTGTTTACCAAGTAATTGTATAAGACTGGATTTACACGCACTTTAACATGGCCCATCTGTATTAGTGTTCAAGTACTGCAATAAAAAATGGTAATTTAACTCTGGCTGTCCGTCTGTTCAAGCACGGCTTATAACGGCGGCCCTCTGCATCATATGTATATATTATATATTGTACTGTGAATTAAGTCATTATTGGCCATATAAACATTTTGTATGTTATTTAACGTTTCATTTGTCTTTACATACAAAATATGACTTACTATGTAATATGTCAATAATTTTCAGAATTGTATTTGTGTAATTGAACCTGCCTTTGTTATTTTTGTTATTCTGAAAGAAAAAATGAAAAGCAGAAAACAAAATCTTTTCAAACAAACAAAACAAGTAGTCCAAGCCGGAAAATGCATATTGATTGAAAAGCAAGCGATGAACGCAGAGATATTCAATTTCAATTTCAATTTCAATTTTATTTTCATACTTCTCAATGAAGGAATGTACAGCAAATATAATAAAAACATAGTGAATCATAATATCCGGCTTGGATGTACAGTAAATTAATGTAAGAATATAAAACATAGTGGTCAATCATCGTACGTTTGGTTCTATGTATAACGCTAAAGAAATATGACGGAACCTACTTAAAAGCGAGCTTGTTAAGCGTAGGTCCCAAATTCTGAACAGAGTGTAAAGATGAGGAGCACGGATGCAACGTAGGACCACAATAAAGAGAAACAAAAATGAAAGGCAAAAATACCTGGTGTACTAACAGAATCTTCTCAATACATTAATAGTGATATACAGACAACCACATTCTGCAGATGTAAGAACAGTTGATTTAACAATGTTGACAATAGTGTAGTAGTATGATTTGAATAACGGTGAAGAGAAAACAACTCGACATGCGAGTCCTCGGAGGAGATACGGGAAACCTAAAAAGTGAACATACAAGTACTAACATTCAAAGAAAATTTGGAATAAATTAGAATTAGAATTACCAGCCAGTATAGCACTAAGGGGAATACAACAAGCCAGCTGTTCACGCGTTCCGAAGTCTTAGGGTATCAAAAAGGGGTACTGGTGTGAAGGAATTTAAGAGCGCAAACAGAGAGGCTTAGCTGATTTGAATAACAACAACCAACACAGCAGGTAGAGGCACATAAACAAGAAAGAAGGAAATTTCAATGGACTTACGCGATGTAATTATTCAATAAATTATGTCTTAATTTGTATTTGAAGGTCGACAAGGACAAACAACCTGCGAGTTCTATGGGGAGATCGTTCCAGTACTTAGGCCCTGCATACATAATTGTTTTTTTCGCAAAAATGGTTCGGGTACGTGGTAGGTGATAATCGTCACGTTGGCGGGTGGGATAGTTATGAATAGAGTAATTTCTTTTAAACATATGCAAAAAAATATCAGGAAGATCATTTTTGGATAATTTGTACATGAATATCCCTAAATTGTAATAAAACAAATCTGACAATTTTAAAATTTTGTTCTTATGGAAAAATTCATCTGTATGAGATAGATACCCGGTCTTATTAATTATTCTAATAGCGCGCTTTTGTAAGAGAAAGAGCGAGTCAAGCAAAGACTGGGTCGTGTTACCCCATGCCAGTATTCCGTAGTTGAGGTAAGGGGAAATCGTAGTCGAGTATATAATTTGCAATATATTGGTGGGGAAGTAATCTTTCAGTTTATTTAGAATTCCTGCATTCCTAGATAAAACTTTGGTTAAAAAGTTGATGTGAGACTTCCAAGATAAATCGCTATCAATATACAGTCCGAGAAACTTGACACTATCAACCTTCGTTAAATTAATGCCATTAATTTGGACATGACCAGGAATAAATTGCAAAGAGTTACTGAACAGCATATAATATGTTTTATCAATGTTTAGTGATAACTTGTTGGCATGGATCCAGGATTGAACAAGTTTCAATTCGCTGTTTAACATATGAATAAGCGTATTAGGATTGCGATGTGAAAGAAATAGATTTGTGTCATCTGCAAAGCATATAAAAGAAAGAATCTTTGATGAATTTTGGAGATCATTTATGTACAAAATGAATAGTAGCGGGCCGAGTAGGGAACCCTGGGGGACACCACATGTAATTGATTTCATTGAGGACTCATGACCATTAAGATAAACATACTGCTTTCTATCAGTAAGATAATCTCTAAACCATTCTAAAGCCGTCCCGCGAATGCCGTAATGGCTTAACTTATAAAGGAGTATATCGTGGTCTATCGTGTCAAAAGCCTTCGAGAAATCAATAAAAACACCGATGGTGTGTGAAGCATCGTCAAGGGCATGTGCCACTTTATCAATAAAAGCCAATAAAGCGTGGGTTGTGCTGTGTTGCTTTCTGAAACCGAACTGAAAATTCGAAAGAATATTACAATTAATAAGAAATCTGAGAGTTCTTTTATGAACAAGCTTTTCCAAAATTTTTGAAATTGAAGTTAAAAGAGATATCGGGCGATAATTATTAACATGTTCTTTAGGACCCTTTTTGTATATAGGAACAACTCTAGCGACTTTCATTTTATCAGGGAATTTTCCGCTTAATAAAGATTGATTGAAAATATAAACGAGAGGAGAAACTATTTCATTTATCACATTTTTTAAAAGAAAAATTGAGATACCATCATCACCTGTACTCTTCTTATTATTCATTTTACAAACAACTTCTTTAATTTCATCATCAACAATAGGAACGAAAAAGAAAGTCAGTGCGTTCCTATCCCCTAAGAACGAATGAAAAGGTGTCCGTGAATGCGGTATTTTGCTGGCAAGATCTGGCCCGAGGTTAACAAAGAAGTCATTAAATACATCCGCCATCGCCCCTGGTTCATCTACTGAACAACGGTCTTTTAAAATGGAATTCGGGGAATTTTTATCTGCAGTAGAGTTTAAAGCTGTGTTAATCACCTTCCACGTACCCTTTATATCAAACTTACATTTGTGAAACTGATTGGAGAAGTACTGTTGCTTAGCTGTACGTAGAGTAGATGTAAGCGTATTTCGATAACGAATATAAAAAGATTTGTTTAAAGCATTTGGGGATTTACGGTATCTACAATATAATCTATTTTTCTTATTAATAGACTTAAGGAGAGATCTCGTGATCCATGGTTGTCTTGGTATTTTCTTATAATTTGATCTAGATCGTTTTATTAATGGTACATAACTATTACAATTTGTTGTTAAAATATTCATGAAAATTTCAAAAGACACATTTACATTTCCAGAACAGTAAATAGGAGACCAGTCAACTGACCTCAATCCCTCCCTAAGTCTATTTAGATTACATTCAGACATATCACGAAAACCAGAGTTATGAGTTGGTGTTCTTCTCGTGAAGAACTTGGAAACAAGCGCGAATACTGGGAAGTGATCTGAGAGATCTGAAACAACAATACCAGGTGTAACGTCAAAAGATAAATTATTAATAAATATATTGTCAATGAGAGAAGAAGTAGCATCAGATATACGAGTAGGTTTTCTTATAAGGGGAATATAAGATTTTGACAACATAAGGTTGAGGAAATCTTGGCAGATTGGAGTATCATTGCAGTTTAAAAGATTTATATTAAAGTCACCCATTATAATACATGTCTTATTGGCAAAATATTCATCAGAAAGAAGTCCGTGAACTAACTCAATAAATTCAGAAGGGTTGGAATGAGGTGGCCTGTAAATTTCCCCCAAAATAATGTTACCTTTGTGTGGAGTTATAACCTCAATGAAAATACTCTCAAGACATTCTGAAATGATACAATATTCATGTAGCAACTGACAATTCAAAGTTCGTGTGACATAGAAACCTACTCCACCACCTCTCTTACTATTCCTGCTATTAGTAAGTAATTTAAAACCACTGATCATGAATTGGGAGGAAGGTGACGTCTCCTTTAGCCATGTTTCACTGAGGCCAATAATAGTATGTGTGAATTGCAACTCGTTAACAAGTAAAAGTAATTGGTCGAAATTTTTGTTTAAACTCCTAATATTAATATGTGAAACAAAAAGATCTTTAGAGTTTGAATGAGATAAGTTGATGATATCTTTTTCCAAATGATAATAAGAGGACACATTTTGAGCAGAAACATCATTAGTATCTAAGTCAAGCTTTAATTCTTGAGTTTCTGTATTTAAAGATGAGACAAAGTCGGTGCTGTCACCTTCTTCACAGTCAGAACAGTTTAAAGAAAATTTCATTGCAGCTGGCTGGTAATCACATACTTCGTTATTCATTGCGGGAGGAAGATTTACGTTAATTTGTTCAGCCATTTTTGAAAATAGGCAAACACAAGTTACATAATGACTTGTTTACTAGGAATGCATGCTCATGACTTTGGTTGCCATGTGTCTCTTGGAAGCAGTGCTCGAAAATAACATTCCGCCGATGAACAGTAAGAAAAATACTAACATTCACGTGAGGTAAAGAAGGAAGAACTGATGGTGGCAAGAATACAATGTAATTTGCTGAACTATGTACAAGGAACAAGTACACAATATCAAAGGATGAGCGGTAGGTGTTGGAAAATTCCATGGAGCAAACAAATAACAAAAAAGCACTGCGGGCAATCTGCGTCACTAAGACGAGATAGCGACCATAAAAGCATTTAACAAATTTAAGCTCAAAATTCCCGGGTATCAATGTTACGACACACCGAACTACAGTAGTTATTCTGGATATTATATGAGTTGAAAGGGACTTGAAGCATCTTCCAGAAGCAGAATTCAGTTTACGTATATATGCAAACAATAATTTGTTATCGAATAGTTTACAAATCAGAGACACCAGCAGTTTGTTATATACACCTGCAGACATGTGGTTTTTTGTAAACGAGCGGGAGCATTTAACACATGGGGTATTATGGCAGTTATTGATTGTCGAACCGAAAATGCATTGAGAAGTAACAATAGATCGTAACACATTCATGGAAGAAAGTATATCCAAAATAACGTAGAACAGGAATTGCTCTAATTTCGAGCACATAAATAATGCACATGTGAACACAATCATGAACAGACTCCGAACGTCCATATCTTGGACACGTTCCCGGGATGTGACGGCCACATGCACCCTACCCCCCCCCCCCCCCCAATCTTTCTTTGGGTCCAGTCAGGTGCTAAACACAAGATTGCTAACAATTGAAAATTTACGTACATTAAAGTGGAGTATAGCAAAAAAAAAAAAAGTACAGTGAACAATCGTGAGAGGAAATAGCCTTGTCTCGTACAGCAGAAACAATAAATGTGGCAAAACCCACAGTCTGGGTGAAAAGCGTATGGGGTGAGCATGCTTGGCTCAGTTAAAGGTCCAGTTTACCTTTGGGAGCAGTGATTTCAAAAATGTTCAAGATATCACATTTGATGCATACGTGTAGATCTGTTGTATCATAAAACATCCTACCATATGAAATATTTGCAATAAAACCTAAAATATAAGGAGATATCAGGGTTTTTCTCAGTAAACCGTAACTGTATACGGTTTAGTCTGGAAACATTTTTATTATAACTATTGTTCACATTTTGTGTATTTAACAACACTTAACATCGATTATACGGATTCAAATTTTGACAGTGGTTGTTTCTATCCCTAACTCACATTTTAGAACTATTTTAAAGCACTAATGCTTTCATCTGCAAATGGTAAATTATGCCTTTAAGTTGACATGACCGTGACCGTTTAGTGAAAAAGAGTGATACAACGAATATGTGGGTTTCAGATTCTAACAAGTAACGAGTCATTCGCGACTGCTTAACAAATAATACTAAGGTATAAACAACCTCTTGATAGTTGATGGCGGGCCGTGAACGACACATTTAGGCCTAATATAACTGTGCAATTCAAGAAATATCAAGTAACACGGGAGGAGTGTTGTTTGATACACACATTCAGGATAAAGTTATAATTACGGAAAAAACAGGGGTAAGATATGAACATTAAAGGTAGAATTGAACACGGAAAAAGTTAACTGTGGGGTAGCCTATAACAATCAGGTACCGTTAAACTCCCGGTTCAAAAAGTGTGTCTTATTTAACCACAATAGACTATATCTTAATAAACCTGCTGACAAATTTAGGCTTTATAGGATGTGAGAGCAGAAGAAAATCTAATGCAACAGAATCACATATGCTGTAGAAACTCATTCCTGAAACAGATTCCAGCTCGTGGTGCCTTTCTCCTTCCAGTATAGAAGCACATTTGGACCTGCCAGCGAAATTTTCGTCGACACATGTTTCTCCTTGCGTAGATTAAAGGCAGCCTTTGCGAGCACACTCCTTTTGGCTTTCAGGGCTGGAGGAAGGTCTGTACGGACGGTGATCCTCCGGGAAACCTGGGCTGAGGTGGCGGCACTAGTTGCCCCTGGTTGGCGCTGGCGTTGGCGGTCTTCGAAGGCGCCCAGGATTCTGTTGCGATCTCGCATATACACGAATTTTGCGATGATAGCGCGTGGGACGATGTCACGAGACGGGTAAGTGTTGTCCTGATTCGGCGTGGCGGTGTCGCGACGAGGAAGGCGATGTACGTTGACCAGGGCAATGTTGTCAGCATCGCTAATCCCCAGGTAAGTAAAAGTTTCGCGAAGTACATCTTCGACGTGCTCATTCTGTGTCTCTACGACGCCATAGAAGAGGAGATTTGACCGCCTGCTATGAATCTCCATAAGTGTCAGCTTGTCTTGTAGCTTGGTGATTTCTTCCGCCATCTTTTTTTCCATGTCAGGTAGTCTTCTCTGCTCAAGCTCTGTAAGCTTATCTGAGTTCATTGACACAGAATCCTCGAGGTCGGAAATCTTCTTGTTGATGGAAGCGACTTCATTAGATAGGGAGTCGAGCTTCGCACAGACATTCGCCGAGGAGCGTTGGATGCTGCGCTGAATGTCAGCAAGTGTGGGTTCGGCAGTCTCGGATTCACTTGAGGATTCGGGCCGGGCAGAGTGGGCCAGATGAGCGGTGGCGCTCAGCTCCTTGGTGGTTTGACGGGTTTTGCGGGAAGCCATGTCAACACAGGTAAGTATGTATGACGACGAAGAAGAGGTCAAATTTTACCCCAAAAACAATATGGCTCCAGTAATTAAAAGGAGGTATGACTGGAACAATGCGACAATTTGCAAATTGTTGGGACCACAAAAACCTTGGGCAGTAGTTAGCGTGTTTCAAAAAGTAAGAGGCGAGCGAATAGGGCGGCGGCCGAGAACCCGGGAGTAACTACAGTTGCACGTCCGTCTCCATCGAAGAATGAATAGGGATATTGCCCGGTAGTTGGAAAAAGAATGCACAATACTTGGAAAACTCTGAGCTATTTTCATGTTTGCAGGTAATTTACCATTGAACGAATTCAGTTTCATCTGCTCCAGTGCCTGTGTGGAATAGTAACATGTTTTGTTATAATTCCACATGTATATTATCCACATCATCCATGCCCCATCATCCATCATCCATCATCCAGACATACACACTCCACTCAGCCGAGGATTTCGGTGTGGGTAGGCGTACATGTACATGTAGATGTGTCATTGATTAATAGGTAATCAGATATGTTATTAGATATGACTATTATGAAAATATCTCGTGTCGAATTAGCACTTGATTCTTGCGAAAATTATGTTGATATGCCTTTTCCCCTTCATTCTGTTATAGTACATCATCCAAATTGCTCTCGCGTCCGTCTAGTTTAAATGGCTTTATCATAAACAGCCGATTCTTAGTTCGTTTCAGAGCAATACACCATGGATGCGATGGACCCTGAATACACTTTGTATCCATGTTAATGATATATTCTTAATTGTCAATCAGATTCGTAGAATCAGTATCAGTTCAGCAAGAGCAGTGATGCGATGTCGCAATTTCTTCATTCCAGCATATCCAGAATTGGTTTAGCAGCAATATAAACTGAGTAAAAAAAAATGTGAACCGTTGTTCAAATTCATACCAGTCATAGAATATTTGGCTGACTATAAATGTGTCAAAAGACAATTTTAAGATCTTTCAATCGCCTATCAAACTGGAAGGTCAATAAAAAGGAACATTTTACGCATAAGTGAACACATTCATTATTCTCTTTCAAGGCACAAATTTAACAATTGCAAAAATGACCAAGTTGTTACTTATTATTTCTCTTCCATATGATAACAATGAGAAAGAGAACAACTTCAGGCCATAAAGAATATGAATTAATTTGCAAAAATGAACCTGTGATCAGCTGTATGTCTTTGTATTCTCTAACATAAAGAAATGCGTAAGTAATGGACGAAAATGAAGAATATCTTATGCAATAAAGCCGAATTCAAGGACATTATGGAAGAAGCAATGTTAGCATAATGATAGAAACTTGAAGTAATATTTAAAGATAGTAAAAATGTTTAGAAAATACTTGTTCCTTGAATTTGTATCAAGAATCCTTATATTCCTCAATTAACCCGTTCCATACTGAATTCTAAAATGCCCATAAACTTAATATGCTGGCCACCAGGTTCCCGTACAGAACGGGTTAAAAGAATGACATAAAGAAATTCTGTCCATTTAATCGCCTTTGCGGCTTTACTCCCTGTGTAATATCATTTGAAATTGGAGTTAACAGAAGATTAAATTTTCTCCCTTTAGGTTAGCACTTTCTTGATATTTGAGGCTATAAAATATACAGTAAAATGAAAATTTATCATTGCCATTTCATTCATTTCTCTAATTGTGTTAAAGGGGAAAATGTGTTTACTCATGCATAAATTTCCCCTTGGTATTGACCTACTCGGTTAATCGCCAATCAAATTAGTTTTAATATGGCATATATCACATTGATTTTTATCCAAATCTTCTATAAAAATATTTCATTTTGAGTTTAAATAACACTGGGAAATCAAGTATGATGAGAACCACAGCAATTTGCGGCTTATTTCCGGATCATCGTTAACATGCAATTTGTTTTCATCCATCGTTTATGCTTTAATCACCTTTTTCTAATTATGATCTTCTTTGTATTTTTATGCCTCTGCCACGAAGTGTCGCCGGAGGCATTATGTTTTCGGGTTGTCCGTCCGTCCTTCCGCCCGTCCTTCCGTCCGTAATCAATTTTGTGGACAGCGTAATTACAAAATCGTTTGAGGTATCCTAATGAAACTTGGCATGTATATGTATGAGCAGGTGAAGTTGTGCCTTTCAACTTTTGGGCACACATGTCCAAGGTCAAAGGCCAAAAGGTCAAGGTCAAGTGCACAAAATTTCACTATTTCCCCCATATCTATGCAATGCCTGAACGTATTTTCTTGAAACTTAGTGTATACATCAACTACAAAATAAAGATTCTCCAGAGAGAGAGAAAAAATTTCGTGTCATGAGGTCAAAGTTCAAAGGTCAAGTGAAAATTTTAAAATTTCACTTTTTTTTTTCAAATCTCTCAAATGGTTCAAGGTATCTTCATGGAACTTATACATGCACTGACAGGCAGTGATTATGTAGGGAATACAGGGGTCATGGATCAAAGGTCAGGGGTCAAAGGTCAGAGTCAACTCCTCAAAATTTCACTATTTTCCTCTTATCTATGCAATGCCTGCAGGATTTTTCTTGAACTCAGTGTATGCATGTAATACCCACTAGACATTCTCTTGAAAGTACCTTGCCATAAGGTCAAAGGTCAAGTAAAAGTGCTAAATTTCACTTCTTTCTTAACCCGTTTAGGACGGTTTGCTTTGGCGTGCGAACACCCCCACAGACGGACAGGTTTTCCAAAATCGAGCCCGAACCGAGGGTTACTAAGGGGGTGTGACTTACGGTCCCGCTTTACCCAATCATCAAATTGCCGTGTATGCGGTGTAGGATCCGCTTTCTGATTGGATGAATAACGACCGCTCATGAATAATAATGTCGCTTCCCTTCGCTATCTGGGTTCGCGCGCGCGGTTTGAACTTCACGTACTGTACGATCGTCAATTTACGTTCCCTCGTCAACACAAATGAATAGCGTCTTTTATTATTGGGCACCATGCTATGTCGAGGGTGTCGCAAATTTCTACTACATAATTGTCTTGAATTTACTGATTCATGGAGGCAATCTTTTATGGAAACTGTAATCCGTTGATCACAAGCCTTCAAAGTCTTTCAATGAAAAGCGATCGATCGGAGGATTGTGTACAGGCTTGCGTATTTCCATTTATACGACTGTAAGACACGCCAAGTAAATCTCGTATTGTGGCGATATCAAAGGCACACGAACCCACTCTTGACTTCCTGTTGTTCACAAAATTCCTCACCATAGCTAGTCAATGAATTTTGGAAACAGAAGGAAGTTTATTCATTGTATACAACATTTGAAAATCTGTTACACCTTGTTTGTCCCCGCTACTTGTATCCAAATACAAAGTTCGCGTGTCTGTAACAGAAGCACGTGGCTTTATTTCAACACTAGGCAAACCATCAACGATGTAATATTACAAGTAGAATTGGTGATACTGATTTATCAAAGTCGAATTTCGTAATAGAATAACGTCCACTTGAGTTTATTTCTTGGTTCTGTTTCAGTAATTCCCATAAAATTGACAAGAGCCTGGAATATGTTCAATATTCAAACAAATCTTTGCATCTTTCTAACTTTCTTTGAGACGAATAAAAACGCATAATCCACGCTTGCGCGATACCTGCCATCCCCTGAAGAAGTTTGTATAAAGAAGTTTGCTTCCTGAAATTATCAATCGTGACTACATACAAATTTCGATCATGCGACTTATAATAGGTTTTCATTGGATGCATACAAGATATCACCGAGTGGATTTGTGAGTTTATTATCGGGGTTTGATGCTGCTATTTTTCTGTACGATCTTACAATTCCTTTACAACTTCGACGTAATGTCGGGAAGATAATGATTATTCACTATGTATCAAGTGAAATGAGATTTCACACAGTGATACAAGACATAATTGTTTAATTATTATAAAAAGTAATCACCAACCTAAATGAGTATCGTTATTTCTTACATAGAAAAAAAAAAAAAACTAAGAATAAAACACCGGTCCTGTTTAAGCCAGTTGACAGAACATGTATGAGCTCTTCAGATGAAACAGGGGAGTCTATACGATGAGAGAAAAAAAAAAGGAGAGAAAAATAGGCTGGTCATCTAAATTTTGTTTGATTGACGGTAGATAATCTGAAAAGATTTTTCAAACGTAATGTAAAATTATACAAGATGAGGTTTGCCTACAACCTGTGTTTTGGTAATATCTTTCTACGTTTTATATAATACATATGTATATATTATACGTATATAAATTTTATGGGCAGAGTATCTTGGAGAAGAGATCATCACCATCAACGATAATATTCAATCTACACGTTTGTATATGGGAATGAAGAAGGGGATAGCTGGAAAGGAAAGTGATGAGATGTAATGAGATAAAATGAAGGAGCACTAATTGAGGCAAATGTATTACAAAGGAAGAGCAAAACGGCAAAAAAGGGCAAAAGGGTACAACATTATGCAAAGATTTTGCAGTCATTTTTTGTGTACGTTTGCCTTCCAATTTCGTAGTTACGTAATTCAAAATAGCAAAAAAAAAAAAGAAAAAAAGATAGCGCCATGAAGATCTTCATTCAACCTCGTTTGCCTTTCACTATGTCCTATCACTTCAAAAAATGTAGCATTAGCACAATTCAAATTAGAATTCCCATCGAGAATTGAGATTCGCATCAATGTGAGAGAGCGTCTTTTCAAACAGGGTCGCAGGTGAGCATTTCCGAGTTCGTCGGAGAAGTTCATTCATATTAGAAACAAAAAGGTTGACCACCCGGCAGCTGATAGAAGAAGACGACATGACCATGGGAGAACGGCGAGCACATGTCACACAAGCTTGAAGGTCTAAAATCATTACATCACTTCAGAAAATAACAAAAAGATCATATGTTTGTTGAAATAAACGACATTTCTCCCGACATTCTTCGATTTCTCATAACAGACGGTTAATTTTGCTGAAATGATCTTCTCTTATGTCATGAGTGTAAATCAATATTATTTTGTTTTATTGTGTATACCAGTCATCGCCCGATAAAAGACAGAAAATGAAGTACTATTCTCATTCAATAAGCATAATGTATAAAGGAAACGAGCATTTGCTGCAATCGTTTATGAATATGAAAATGCTTCAGTGCGATTTCACGAAGTCTAAAGGAATGAATGCAAGTAGGTCTACCTAAATACAGAGATGTATAATGCAATATTATTATAAAAAATACGCAGCCACGATAAGTGCATAAACCACTTCAATAGCAGCATCAAAACATTTGATTACATCAATATATGAGATGGGCAAGAACATTTCATGCTTTTATTGCTCGAAATTCCTTGCTCCTAAACAAAGTAGAGTGTTCAATTGAAGCGACGGGTTATCACATCTCCGTCTCTCGCAAAACTGAATCATCACTTCGCAAATTTGGAGTGCTTTCTACAAATTTACATAAAAAAGGTTTATTTTTTTTATAGGCATGAGTTACCATATTCTACTGATTATAAATCGATTGAGCTACAAAACGGTAGTGTGTTGCTAAAACCATTATAACTCAATGATCGCGAAATCATTTGACTTGTGAACTTCCGAAAGAGATGGACTGAAAAACCCAGACTTCTAAACGTATAAATAATTGACATAACGACTATAGCCGAAAATTAGCATATTATGAAGAATTCATACAAAACTAGAACCAAAATAGACTTAACAGTCGACATCACCATTGTCGGTATCGTCGTAATATGCGATGTAATTTTATTTTGACTGCATCTTTGAAATGCTGCAAACATCAAATACTGAACATCATAATCTTTATTTGTGAATTCTAAGCGTATGAGAGAGAGAAAAAAGACAACTTCTGCCGTATGTCTTGTTTCTCGCTTTATTGCAGCGTATGTCATTGTCGAAGTTTAAATTCTGTAATACATGTTCGTAACAAGTACATGAGAACTTGCACATTGGATTCCCAACAACCATAAAATCATTGGGGTCCGTAAAAGCGGTTACGTAATACATACGAAGCACATCACTATAATGCATTCTATGGACCGGTGCAGAATAAAGAGACTGTCTGTAATCGGCCTTTGAACTTCTCTGTTATGCTCATAATCCCCGACTTTTCAGATGGCGTCTACGAGTGCGTCTTAGGAATGTTTTTGTATCAACATCCTGTCTATTCAAGGAGGTACAATGTAACCTGATACTCTGGCCACCTGGTCTATTCAAAGTGTTCTTGCCTATAACACGCGCTCATGTTACGCTGTGTTTCACCATAATTAATATAATTGTAAGACCCCACAGTGGCAATATCGGCTCTTGCATTGTATGAAAATGATGACTATTATACAAAATATCCTCTATTTGGTCCGTTGGCCGAGTAGACTTTTTGAACGATCTTATAACATAATCACGCTGTCATTCATAAGTATAAGAGAGAGAAAAAAAGCTTCAAGCAACATCGAAGTTGAGTTTCTCAAACCAATCTTCCATTTGAGTTTGTTTCTTGGTTTTGTTTCAACAATTTTCATAATGTTGACAAGAGCCTGATGGGATGTTCAATATTTAGATAAATCGTTGCATCTTTCTTGCAATCTTTGACAGCTAATGGTGACTAAACCTGCGAACTCCATGCATTTTTGTATAAAGACGTTTGCTTTGTGAGATTATCCATCATGACTGCCTCCAGATTTCGACCATAATTATATGACTTAGGTTTCCATGAGATGATTTGATCAACGAGCGCATTTGTAAGTTTACTGTCGGGTTTTATGTTCCAAATTTTATGTGCAATCATGATTCCCTTACAACTCTACCGTAATGGCGGGAAAGTATTGTTCACTTCACATCACTTGAAATTATGTCACACTGTGATATGATAATCATTAGCAAACGGGATAGATTATTGTTATATATCTATATATCTCTATATATATATACATATATATATATATATATATATATATATATATATATATATATAACACCTATTCAAGTCAGTTGATGGAGCATTTATGAGCTCTTCCGGTCTGCAAACGAAACATCGGAGTCTATGCGATAAGAAGAAAGATTGAGAGATAAAGAGATAAAAAAAATAGGCTGGTCTTCTAAATTTAGTTCCATGGACGGTAATCTGAACACACTTTTACAAACAAAATGAAATATTACACACGGCTAGGTTTGCCTTTAATCTGTGTTATGGTGATATCTTATGAGATTATATATAATAATACGGGCAAAGTATCTTGGAAAGGTGATCGCCACCATCAATGGGAATATTCAATCTAAACGATTAATTGTAATGATGGGAATGAAGAAGTGGATATCTGGAAAGGAAAGTACAGTGTAATGAGATGCAATGAGATAAATCGAAGCAGCACTAATCGAGGCAAATGTATTACAAAGGAAGAGCAAAACGGCATATTCGAGTGTTCAAAATGGTTCAACATTATGCAAAGATTTTGCAGTCATTTGTGTGTGTGTGTGTGTGTGTACGTTTGTCTTCTAATTTCACAGTTAGGTAATTCAAAATCGCCTAAAAAAAAAGATCGCGCAATGAAGATGTTCATTCAATTTCAGTTTCCTTTCACTATATCCTATCACTTCAAATTACGTAGCGTTAACACAATTCAAATTAGAATGTCCATTGAGAATTCATATTCGTCTCAATATGAGAGAGCGTCTTTTCAAACAGTGTCGCAGGTGAGCATTCCCGAGTTCGACGGAGAAATTCATTCAATTTAGCAACAAAAAAGGTTGGCCATCCGGCAGCTGTAGAAGAAGCCGACATGATCATGGAAGTATGGCAAGCACAAGCCATACAGGCTTGAAGGCCTAAAATTATTACATCACTTCAGAAAATAAGGAAAAGACGACATTTTTGTTGAAATAAACGACATTTCTCCCGGCACTCTTTGATATCTCATAACAGACGGCTAATTTTGCTGAAATGATCTTCTCTTATGTCATGAGTGTAAATCAATATTTTTTTATTGTGTATACCAGTCATCCCCCGATAAAAGACAAAAACAAAAATGAAGTACTAACAATCTCATTCAATAAGCATAATGTATAAAGGAAACGAGCATTTGCTGCAATCGTTTATGAAAATGAAAATGCTTCAATGCGATTTCACGAAGTCTAATGGAATGAATGAATGTAGGCATACCTAAATGCAGAGATATACGTAGACATAAAAAAAGAATACACAGGCACGATACGTGCATAAATTACTTCAATAGCAACATGAAAAAATTTTAATTACATCGATAAACATGAGATAAGACAAGGACATTAATTTCATGTTTTTATTGCCCGAAATACCTTGCTCCTAAACAAAGTGTTCAATTGAAGCGATGTGGTTATCACATCTCCGTCTCTCGCAAAATTGAATCACCACTTCGCAAATTTGGAGCGCTTTCTACAAAGAAAAAAAAAAGAAAAATCGGGGGGGGGGGTTTCGGTATAAGTTGTCATATTTGACTGATTATAAATGGATTGAACTCAATGATCGAAAAAAAAAATGACTCTTGAACTTACGAAAGAAGTGGACTGAAAACACCTCAGACTTCTAAATGTATAAGTAATTGACAGAGCGACTATAGCCGAATATTAGCATATTATGAGGAATTCATACAGAATTAGCACAAAAAAGACTAAACAGTCGACATCACCATCGTCGATATCATCGAAATATGGGATATCATTTTATTTTGACTGCTTCTTTGAAATGCTGCAAACATCAAATAACGAACATCATAATTATATCTACAATTTTTTGGCGAATGCTAAGAGTAGGAGAGAAAAAAAATGTCATATGTCTTGTTTACTTGCTTTATTGCAGCGTATTTCGTTGTCGAAGTTTAAATTCTATACATATATGTTGGTTACAACCACATGAGAACTTGCACATTCGCTTCCCAACAACCATAAAATCATTGGGGTCCGTAAAAGTGGTTACGTAATACATACGAAGCACATCACTATAATGCATTCTATGGACCGGTGCAGAAAAAGAGACTGTCTGTAATCGGCCTTTGAACTTCTCTATTATGCTCATAATCCCCGACTTTTCAGATGGCGTCTACGAGTGCGTCTTAGGAATGTTTTTGTATCAACATCCTGTCTATTCAAGGAGGTACAATGTAACCTGATACTCTGGCCACCTACTGGTCTATTCAAAGTATTCTTGCCTAAAACACGCACATATGTTAGGCTGTGTTTTACCATGATGAATATGATAGGACCCCATAGTGACAATATCGGCTCTTGCGTTGTATGAATATTATACAGTAAATCCTCTATTTGGTTCGTTGGCCAAGTAGATTTTTTGAACGATCTTATAGCATAATCAGGCTGTCATTCATAAATATGACAGAAAACAAAAAAAAACTTCAAGCATCATCAAAGTTGAGTTTGCAGACCAATTTTTCATTTGAGTTTGTTTCTTGGTTTTGTTTCAGCAATTATTTTTTTCATAATATTGACAAGAGCCTGATGGGATCTTCAATATTCAAATAAATCACTGCATCTTTCTGTCAACTAATGATGACTAAATCTGAAAAATCCATGCTCTTGCGGTACCTGCCATCCACACTGCAGTTTGTGTGTATAAAGAAGTTTGCTTTTTGAAATTATCCATCATGACTGCCTACATATAGGTTTGCCTGGGATAAATAAAAGATATCAACGAGCGCATTTGTGATTTTACTGTTGGGGTTTAAATGCTGCCAATTTTACTAGTGCAATCTTACGATTGACTTACAACTCTATCGTACTGCGGGGAAGATATTGCTCATTACGAATCACATGAAATAAGATTTCACAAAGTGATAAGACATAAGTTATTCATCATATGATAAAAAGTAATCACTAACAGGAAAGCTGATTGTTTTGATGAATATGTATATTTGATATAACATTTATGAGGTCTTCCGGTCTTCAGGCGAAACATTGGAGTCTATGCGATAAGAAGAAAGATTGAGAGATAGAGAGAAAAAAAATACAGGCTGGTCTTCTAAATTATGTTTGATGGATGTAATCCGAACACTCTTTTGCAAACGAAATGTAATATTATACACAGCTTGGTTTGCCTATAAAATATGTGTTATGGAAACATCTTTTAGATTGTATATATATATATATATATATATATATATATTCATAATACAGGCAAAATATCTTCGAGAAGTGATCGTCACCATCAGTGATAATGTTCAATCCACACATTTGTAGATGATAATGAAGAATTGGATTACGGGAAAGAGAGGGAGAGAGATGGAAAGGGGGGGGGGGGAAATATGGTGGTCTTCAAAATTTTGTTTGGTGGATGGTAATCCGATCACACTTTTGTAATCGAAATGTAATGTTACACACGGCTAGGTTTGCCTGTCTGTGTTATGGTAATATCTTTTTAGATTATATATATAACGGGCAAAATATATTGGAGAAGTGACCGCCACCATCAATGATAATAACCAATCTATACGTTTGTAGACGGGAATGTAGTGGATAGCTTGAAAGGAAAGTGATGAAATGTAATGAGATAGAATGAAGGAGCACTAATCGAAGCAAATAATGTATCATAAAGGAAAAGCAAAATGGCAAACTTGAGTTTACAAAATGGTGCATTATGCAAAGATTTTGCAGTCGTTTTTTTGCGTATGTTTGTCTTTCAATTCATAGTTAGGTAATTCATAATCGGTAACAAAAAAAAATATAGTTCCATGAAGATGATCATTCAGCTTTGTTTTCCTTTCGCTATATCCTATCACTTCAAAAATGTAGCATGAACACACTTCAATTTAGAATGCCAATCGAGAACTCACATTCGTCTCTATGTGAGAGAGTTTTTTTTTTATTTTTTTTTCAAACAGAGTCGCAGGTAGCATTTCCGAGTTCGTCGGAAAAGTTCATTCAATTTAGCAACAAAAGGTTGGCCACCTGGAAGCTGAAGAAGTCGTCATGACCATGGAAGAATGGCGAGCACATGCCACACAGGCTTGAAGGCCTAACATCGTTACATCACTTCAAAAAATAAGGAAAAGACAACATGTTTGTTGAAATTACACCATTTCTCCCGACATTCTTCGATCTCTCATAGCAGAGGGCTAATTCCCCTGAAATGATCTTCTCTTCTGTCAAGAGTGTAAATTAATATTTATTTCATTGTGTATATACCAATCATCCCCCGATAAAAGACGGAAAATAAAGTACTTTTCTCATTTAATGTGCATAATGCATAAAGCAAACGAGCATTTGCTGCAATCGTTTATGAATATGAAAATGCTGCAACGCGATCTCATAAAGTCTTTAATTCGATTGAAAGTATGTACCTAAATGCAGAGGTAGATAGAGAGAAGACACATGCACAATAAGAGCTTAAACCACTTTGGTGATAGCATTAAAACATTAATTACATCAAATAAAGAGAAGAGCATTTCGTACTTTTATTGCTCGAAATACCTTACTCCCAAAAGTCGAGTGCTACAATTGAAGCGCTCCATAATCACATCTCCGTCTTTCGTAGAATTGAATGACCGCTTCGCAAATTTGTAGCGTTTTCTACTACAGTGTAATTTGAATGAAATATATTTTTTTTTCGGCATGAGTTGTTATATCCGATTGACTGAAAATGGATTGTACAATCAGTGGCGTTTGGCTGAAATCCTTGCAACTCAATGATAGCAAAATCATTTTGACTTATGAACTTACGGAAGAAATGGACTAAAAACCCAGATTTCTAGACGTTTAAATAATTTATATAGCGACTGCATCCGAAAATAACCATATTATAAAGAATTCATACAAAAAATAGAAATATAGACTAAACAGTCGAAATCACCATTGTCACTATGAACGTAATATGGGATATAATTTTATCTAATATACTTTTTTGAACTGCTGCAAATCCCAAATACCGATCGTTTTTTTTTTTTCATAGACAATTTCTCGCAAATGCTATGAACGTATGAGAGAAAACTAATGCCATGTGTCGTCTTTATTCGCTTTATTGCAGCGCATTTCGTTGTTGCACTTTAATAAACTAATGTTTGGAACATGCACATGAGAACTTGCACATTCAATTCCCAACAACCATAAAGTTATGGTTACATATACATACGAAGCACATCGCTAACATCCATTCTATATGGACCGGTACAGAAACGAAAAGACTGTCAGTAATCGACCTTTGACCTTCTCTATTATGCTCATAATCCCCTGTCCTTTTAGATTGCGTCTACAAGAGGGTCTATCTAGGAGTGTTTTTGTATCTGCATCCTGTCTATTCATAAATATACAATGTACATAATAACCTGATACTCTTGCCAGCTGGTTTATTTAAAATATTCTCGCCCATAACACGTGCACATGTGACGCTGTGTTACGCCATGATGAATTTACGACTTCGATGAAGTAACACAATCGACTGCGTTGTTTGTATGCAGTACATCCCCTACTCGGTTTGTTCTTGGCCAAGTGGTTTCTTTTTTTTTTAACGATTTTATAACATAATCAGAATATTATTCATGACGGTAAAACAACTACAAGTAACATCGCTGTCATGATAACAAACAGACACAAAAACATTCACACACATCACATGCATGCAGGGACACGCAAAAGATTTACTTTTGAATTTATTCAATTCGCCGAGTTTTGGTAAATCCCAGGACTCGGCAGCGGAAGAAGAAGGCCAACATTTCATGCCAATAATGGTAAGCAGGTTGCCATGCCGAGATGGTTTTCATAGAAAATCCATAAGTACGACATCGCATTACTGATATAACACGAAGTAGTATGCTACAATACTTTATCATGTAAATGTGTGCTAATAAGGTAGGTGCGTGCACGCAACTGTCTTGACCGCCGCACGCACGCTTTTCACTTGAATGTGACAATTTGCATACCGATGCAAATAAGATCGCCAGAGCGTGCGGCTGGTCGCTCGTCATTGGTCAGTTTCCCGACCGTTGCGAAGGTCTGAATGTCGTGAAAATTGCACTCATGTTTGTCAATATTTTGCTTGTTTATAGACATAAGATATGACCAATCATCACAAAATGTTCACAGATGGCAACTTTGATG